>NC_085138.1:36451114-36751114 GCF_035046485.1 Aedes albopictus | reverse complement strand
TTGCCTAAAAAAAATATTTCCAAGCTTAATGGCTTGCAGTCAAAAAAGCCCAAAATCGCATATTTTGCCCTGTAAATTGAGGTATAGCTCAAAATTGTGACGTGTTAGAACAAATCTGAGCCCGGATTCGGATTCAGCGGCCCAAAAACCTTCGGAGACACATAAGTTTGCTCTTGAAACAAAAAAATGTTGCGCTGTGTTATTAGGGACAATGGAAATTCGCGGCAAAATTTCATAATCTTCGCGGACTACTATTGTGAATTCCGCGGTCTCATATTTTTGACCGTTTTGTTGTAAAAAACTACAAATTTGCATGTCATATGAATAATTTACTTTGTTTTGTGAGGCGTAATCATGAATTTCCCCAAAAGAGCAACAAATTTGATAAAAAAGTATAACCAAGCATACTGTCTAATATGTCATAAACTCGTAACTAACTTCACAGTTAAGTCTACAGTTATCAGTCAATTTATGCTACAATATTTATAATTGATCGAAATTTGCAGGGTATTTTTAAAATTTTACCAAATTTCGCGGCAATTCGCGCAATTTCTCAAATTTCGTGGCCATAGTCCAATTTCGCGGTTTCCTTGATATCGTGAATTTCCATTGTCCCTATTCATTATTAATAGTACAGTCAGGTTTTTTTTACGCGGTTTTCATTTACGAGGTTTTTTTTACGCGGATTTTTGAATTAACGCGGTTTTTTTTTACGCGGATTTTTGAATTAACGCGGTTTATTTTTACGCGGATTTTTGAATTAACGCGGTTTTCATTTACGTGGATTTTCAATTTTAAGCCGGAATTTTTCCAAGCATTATTATAGAGTTTTTCTACATATTTCTGTAGTTTTGGTGCAAAAAAGGTAGAATATGATGCAGAGTAATTTTCTGGATATCCAAGGACATCCAAACTGTTCTTGAGTTTAGATCCTAAAGTCTACGTCTGTAACGGTAACTTCTTGCATTATACAAAGCAACGATTTGTAATCTATTATGCCCAGTAAGTCTTTTCAAAGTTCAATAGACAGTTTCAGATCAGTCAGGATATTCTAGGTCATTCAAACTGTTCTGGCGTTTAGATCCCATATTCTACGGGTGCAGTGGTAACTTCTTGCATTATACAAAGCAACGATTTGTAATCTATTATGTAAGTCTTTTGAAAGTTCAATAGACAGTTTCAGATCAGTCGGGATATCCTAGGTCATCCAAACTATTCTGGAGTTTAGATCCAAAAGTCTATGGGTATAGCGGTAGCTTCTTGCATTATACAAATCAAAGATTTGTAATTTATTATGTAATCTTTATTGCCCATTATGTTCAATAAACAGTTTTAGATCAGTCAGGATAACCTAGGTCATCCAAACTGTTCTGGAGTTTAGATCCTAAAGTCTACGGGTGTACCGGTAACTTCATTCATAATACAAAGCTACTACTTCTAATCTTTCATGACTTACTGAACATCTCAGTTTAATAGACAGCATCAGATCTGTTGAGATGTCTAAGGATATCCAAACCGTTCTTGAGATTACATGAACTTTTCTCATTGTACAAATCTACGATTTGTAATCTATTATGTCCAGAGATTATTACAATATCAATTATTGTATCTATCTATCAGATAATTATGTCTATTATGTCCATTTGTAGCTGTTCAATTGGCTGATTTGAAATATTTTAAAACTATTTTGGAATAATTATTGTTTTAAACCCTGTCTTATTATGTATAGTTACTATTTTTAGCTTGAGAACCTACTGTCATAGCCATAGACTTTAAAAACTGAGTTCCAGAACACTTAGGATTACCTGGAATATCCCAAAACTTTCTAAGAATGCTTTGTGACCTTTAACCGTAGTGTGGCCAGCAAAAAAAACACCCGTAGAAGGCCGGCAGGGTACCCGGGTACCCACGAAATGGAAATGATCATATCTCAGCGATTTTTCCACCGATTTTAAAAGTTTTTGCCTCATTCAGCTCAGAAACTCATTATCCATCGATATCGTATTAGGTTGGACCGGTCCGATCACCATAGGTACCGGAAAATCCGGATTTACGGATCCATGTTATTATACAATACAATATATGGGAGTTTCGGTAGGTTAGTAGCAATTTCGATACCAAGCATCGTAGAATTGCTTTGGCATATTGTATCTGACCGGCCTGGAATCATAAAACGTGTTGACTTTGAAACTGTGATTTCGGAACACGCTTCCCGTGGGGCCATGGTTGACCATAAACACTTTAAGGTATCCTAGTCTTAGCAATGTGGGTTTCAATATGGTATAAGGACATGCTCCCAAAAATATGGATTTTCCGAAAACCACGGTGATTAGATCGGTCTAACCAAATATTTTCCCGATAGATGATGAGTTTCTGAGTTGAATGAGCTAAAAATTTCCAAAATCGATGAAAAATTGACGGAGATATGATCATTTCAATTTCGTGGGTACCCGGGTACCCTGCCGGCCTTCCACGTAATAAAAAAAATGCAGGAGCCCTTCCCCCTGCCCCTCCTCACTTTAAAATTCGGTCAACCCCATTAATAGATGTATATTCACGAGTTCTAAGATCTAACAGAGTTCCAACATCCTAGTCTCAATAACCATTAAAATATCGAGATTTGAAATTGAAAAAGGTACCTGGGTACCCTGCCGGCCACATAAGTGTTAACTATCAACCCTCGAGCAATCGCGCGATTGCTTGTATTGTTGTATTTTGTACAACACGATGAAATAATCTCGCTTTTCGTGTTCAGCATAAGCGTGGTGCAGATGGTGGTGGGCAACCGCACGAGTTACGGAAGGTTAAGTGAACATGATTTACTGCCTGTACTTCGACAACTGTGAGATGGAGTCTTAACAACGAACCGGTTTAAACCAGTGTTGCAAAACGTCATCCCATTCATTTGAACACTAACCAACAAATCTTTTTAGTCATTTTTCCTTCTATTCATGTTCAAAACGATTTCATTCAATTAGAGCACCTATCAAATGAGAAGCGAATCCTCGTTAATTGAATACATTGTCACTCGAATGAGTAGCTGGGCACGAAACACGAGAAAACCCTGCAAAATTCCGCCAGACAAAAAAAATATCGAATGTCGGGTCAAAGTCGGGTCAACTTTTATCGGATGTTGGGCCACTGTTGGACCAACATCGAACAAGTATTGGGTCCATGTTGGGTTTGGTGGCCAAAATAAAAATAGGTGAATGATAGGTTGATGTCGGGTTTGACGTCATCAATGATGGTAAAAGCTTTAAACCTTGGCTTGGCAGTTTGTGTAACTTGTAGAAATTTTGAGTGACAGGCAAAAATCTTAAAATGATGTCTTAAAATAATTCGTTGAGTTCATTTTTTTAATATAAAATCAAAAAGGAAATTATTGAGTTAAAAGTTATAAAACATGGTTTTCATTTACGCGGATTTTTGAATTAACGCGGTTTATTTTTACGCGGATTTTTGAATTAACGCGGTTTATTTTTACGCGGTTTTTTTTACGCGGTATGTATCCCTCGCGTAAAAAAAAACCTGACTGTAGTCTGATAATCGAAGTCTAGTGATTTTTTTTCCCAAGGAATAGAAAGAGTTGGTGTCATAATCAATACAATACTTGAAACTGGAAACCCCTTATTTCCCCCTATGGGTTATAGGGAGGGGCGGGACATTCGAGCATACTCATCAGTGGAAAGGACTTGATATGCTAATCGTTTTAGCATAGGGCAGATACAAGTCTACTGGTAGACGTATCGCCCAGCGAAACAACGCAGATTGGCCACGGCCAGGGGGTGCGTTGATTATAACCGAAGACGGCTAATAACAAGACAGACATCTACCCTCTTGTTCCATATACCTTGGGAGCTACAATCACACTAGCGCCACAAACAACTTCAGGGAACAACATCATGAATGAGTGTGCATGCGATGCTACCATTTCCGTGTACGTATTTGCATGTACACGCACACACTCATGTTTTAATGTTCCTGTGAATCGTTGAGGGCGTTTCAACCATGTCGCCTGCAACAGGGTGGGAGCTGGCTGTCTTGTTATTAGCCGTCTTCGTTATAACAGAATAACAGCTAGAAGCTGTAATAAAGAAACAGTTGGTTTACCAACACGGTTTGTCGGATATAAACATTATTGTCAAAACAAACTTTAAGCGGGATATATAGCTACTACACAAATTCTTTACAGCTATCCATGTATGTGCTGGGAAATTATTTAGGTTGCTTTTATTGCACTTTAATTAAGGTGGGGGCTGGCTCACCGAATCTTCCGGTCCGCTTTAGTGCTTTATGCATCATTGTGACCAGGTGTTGTTCTAGTTTTTCCAGCTGTATTGTAAAGCATGAGCGGTGATCCTTGGCATCCTTGTTAAATTAGGCGACTCGGAATGTTGATCGACCACCGATTGTTGCTGGCAGATGCAGTGGAAAGTTTGCCTTAATACGTATCAATCGTCTCTGACAAACGAGAAAAACTGACTTCACTGATTACCTGTCTCTGAGCCAAATTTGGTATAGAGTCTTCAGTCTCCGATTAGTCGCTTCATGTTTGATGGAGGCTTTCAATCCAATGGGGTTACACAGTCGCTATCCGAATGAAGAGAATAATATTCCGCGTAATATATCACAAATCAAAAGAGGTGCGGTACATTACGTGGAATGGAGATGCTGAATTGGGTACCAGACCAAGTCCCTGCTGGGTGGTGCGAAATAGATGAGCCATAGACAATAGAATCGTCAATGTCGTAGGGCATAGAATGTGACTATTGTCGAAACAACACTATTTTTGGTCATTGTCCAACCAAAATCATAAGCGGCGTCCACTTACACTAAGCGCATAACTATGTTAGGGTTAAGATTAGGGTGAAATCAGTGGTAAAATATAATAACACTTTTTAGTTTGTGTAGTTAGTTGAACTAGAGTTAACTTTTTATTGACATTTTCTGTAGGTTTATTCTGGATTACAACACATTAGCTGCCCTTCAACTGAATTATTTTATAACAGTAAATAACATTATTCCTTCTTGATAAAAGATGTATTAACAAAAAAGCATTTCAATGTGGACATAGAATTGCGAAACTATACATCTGATCAGATGTTTTTCCGGTATTAAATTTGGGGTGGAGAGTTGAACACTTATGGAAAATAGTTTTTCAATTTCAGACAAACATCACATGAACACAGCTACTAATGAACCAAACCTTCTCTACTGTCTTCTCATTTTGCCGCTTCATATCCTCAATTGAACTTATCTGACACTAGTTAGGACTGTCTGTGGAAGATCCGGGTTTCTAATTCTGGGTAGGACTTGTTAAAACGGGATGCCTGATATGTACTGCGAACAAATGGGCTGGAAGCACTGAGCAATCACAATTACTGTCGTACTAATCATATTAAATGCATGCTTTTCTACTTACATCCCGAACGTCGCCAACCGGCAAAGAGGACATGACAAAAACGCGAGATGGCCCTAACAAAAACGGAAAAGGCGGTGAAAATGTTCACCGATGCAACGATATGGAAACAAAATAGATGAGAAATTATCGACCAAATCATAATCTATGAACATATCGCTAATGTTCTTTATCATTCTTTCTTTTTCTCGTTTCAGCAACAAAATCGAAACCTCTCTACTATCTCTTCATTTTCAACCTTTTCCCATCCTATTCCCACATCTTCCTTATATCCTCTACCCCATCTATTTAATGTATCTGACACTTGTTGGGACTGGTAACGCCAGCGCCTGCCTGTGGAAGATCCCGGTGTGCTAATTCGGTGTAGGACATGTTAACGGGGGAGGCTTAGTAGGTCCACATCTGCCTACAAGCAGATGGGCTGACAGTTGTCGGCCTGGGTGTGGACTGAGCAATTACAATTACAATTACAATTTTATTGCACTTTAATTAAATGGCGGAAGGTTTGCCGGAAGATGTGCAAATCGAGTAAGAGTCCCAGCCACTACAACAGCTGCTTTTATACAGTACGTTTTGTAATGTTGCCAAAACACAAAATAGCAGCGCTTCGTAGCCGTTTAAAGCACACTCTTTCAGCTAGAAGCTGTGAAGAAGAATCTGTTGGCGCAACCACACAACTTGTTCAATGTAAACATTATTGCGTTTGACGTTTCACAAGCTTTTGCAGCAAGATGAAGCTAGGTAAGATTTCTTGTGGCACAATTATGAAGCCTTGTCTGGAGTAAAACAAAACGGGCTATTTTCTATGTTATTTATATATAGCAGTATGGCAGCGAGGGCATCATCGGGACCAGTGGATACGGAGATCGGGAGTTCGATTCCAAGTAGCGGCAAGTACTTTAATTATGCAATTTTAAAAGTGATAATTCCAGTTCCACATGTATTGCGTCACGGTATCCATAACCTAATTATATTTAATCGTTTAATTTGGGGATGCCGTAAAACTATTATTTAACAACTGCGAAAAGGCTGAAAAAGCGCCTTCTCAAGATGTTATTCAGTTAGTGGTTACATAGGAGCCGAGAAAAGAGCTATGACTAGGTGGCATAGAAGCTGATCGCACAGCATTTACAAGTGGATTAAGTTCGCCAGATTCATTAGTATAGGGCTTGCATAGAAGCTTTCGTCCATATGTACAACACAGTAACTCAGCATCAAGCCGTATTGAGGACGCTTTGTTGACGTTTACATTCACAATAAATGTTAGTTGGGTGTTTGGTTCTACCTCCGGTCTCGTCACGATCTTTGAGATTATCGTGGTAGTCAGCGTTTTTTTTTTATTCTTAATCACTTAACCTAATTTACAGCTCTTTTGTCCACTAGGGTACTACGTGAGCGATTCCAATTGGACGCTGCACTTCCACTTTGTACAGCGCCTAAATGTATTCTATTCTATTCTACTTTATTGAACTGGTTGCCTTTGGGCTTCTTTCACTCTTCTACCCTGTCCATGGTAGAATGATGAGCACGGTGATGCTGATGTGTGTCTGCTGTTCCTTTTCCCGTCCAATTGGGGGTCCACTATGAGTTGCGGTTCGCCGATATCCAAATTCCGGGTCCGTTAGAGCTATATGCTCCGAAGAGGGTCAGGTGCCAGCTGCTCTCGGGGGGAAGAGCAACTGACGAAAAATTGCAAGTGCCGGGGCTGGGTTCGAACCCATGACCATCCGCTTATGAAGCGAACGTGTGGACCACTGCGCCACGGGCCCCGACTGATAGTCAGCGTTTGTTGATATAATAAAGTGGGATCAAGCGCGAAGTATAATTTATTTAAAAGAACAAACGTACAGATGAGGTCCCTCCTGGATGACGACTTTTCGGGTCCGTATGAAGTTGTTCACCAACATTAACTTCATTTCCCGATCAGCCTAGATAGCTGTGTAGTGTTGGTAGCGGTTGGTTCAACTGGCTAAGAATAGCATCAGGTGACCCCTAATTCAAGGTGCTATGCGGCTTTACGCGGAAGCCGCGAAATCCGCGAAATTGGGCTTTGGCCGCGAAATTTAAGAAATCCCGCGAAATGTCGCGATATTTGACAAAACTGTGAAAATACCTCACATAAGTATTTCCAATAATTTCAAATTTCTAGTCACAAATTGACAGATAATTTTCGACAGTTTGGGATTATTTACGATTCCGTATCTGTATATTAAAAGTTCATTGCATGCTTCTTCACTGATTTTTCATCAAATTTGTTATTGTTTCGCTGTATTTATTTTTGCGTCTAACAAAATTAAATTAATTATTCATTTGACATGCAAAATTGAAGTTTTCTTCAAAAAAAAAATGGTAAGAAACATGGGACCGCGACATTGCCGCGAAATTCACAATAGTATTCCGCGAAATTGGTGAAATTTTGCCGCGAATTTCCATTGTCCCTACTAATCGCAAACGGAGCCTGTGGAGTACCAGGGCACCCTCCATAGTGTTTTGCCCTTACTGCACTAACCGGAGCAATAGTGCGGTGGACCTTGTGTTTCTCCGAGACAATCAGCTGCCCTTCTTCAATCTCATACTTGAGGCTGAATAAGGGCGGGATTATGAAGATGTTATTAGTTAGTTTACACCTAAATGGTTTCGCATTATGCGTTTTACACAGTGTATTCTGTGCATCTTCGCCTTTGGCGCACTCAAGTCGATACCGATCTGGCTTTATTGTTGCTGTTCTTTTTTGTGCTGTGATTGATAAGAGTTTAATCTTGCCTAGTTTTGGTAGTGGCTACGGTTAGGATAGCTCAGATCAATCTTCAGCACAAAAGAACAGCAACGATCAATCTTTGTAGACTTATGTAAAATGGTACAGCCCAAGTGGCGTTAGTACAAGAACCTTACTTTTGTAAGGAAGGTGAATTTCTATCTAGGAAACCTTGTGAATCCGAAAAACACTCATCTCTGAACTAACTACTAGAGATGTATGTGCTATCACAATCGATGTATCTGTTAGAAACCTCAACAGGAAATACGTTTATTGTTCGGTTTATTTACCGCATGATGAATCATCCCCTACGGATGCTTTCAAGCAAGTCATTGCATACTGCACTTCAAAAGGCCTTCCGCTAATTGTTGGTAGTGATGCTAATGCTCACCATTTAATCTGGGGCAGCTCAGACATCAATTTGAGAGGCTCCAGTTTGATGGAATACTTAAGTAGTACCGTAAACCGGGATCAAATTGATCTCCGGGTTGAAATTGATCAAACGTTTTTCAAGTAGATAAAGCATTTTTTGAATAGTTTCCTTACAAATAGCATTGAGAATCAGATTCCAACAGCACGATACTTAAAAGGAAACTCTTAAAAATATGATTTTTTTAACGAAAAAACGTCTGATCAATTTCGACCCGAAGATCAATTTGACCCCGGTTTACGGTACAGATCTTGGATTACTAGGCAACCGCCGAACATCCATGGTAAAGAGGAAGTGTTAGACATTACGGTTTGCTCTAGCAGAATTAGTCACGAGCTGACCAATTGGCATCAGATGAAGAATCTTTATTTGACCATCGCTACATCTTGTTTGAACATGTGAATGTTACTTTGCAAACTTTGCGTTTCAGGAAACCCCGGTCAACCAACTGGGATCTCTTTACCGATTTGATTGCAGCCAAATTTCATGGATACTCACCATCAATTGATTACCTTACCTTACCGGTCAGGCTAAGGCCGGGGTGGCCTCTGCTGTACATAGTAGCCGCCTCCATTCCACTCGGTCCATGGCTGTTTGCCTCCAGTTCCGCACTCTGCGTAGGGTCCGCAGATCGTCCTCCACTTGGTCGACCCACCTAGCTCGCTGCGCTCCACGTCTTCTTGTACCGGTCGGATGACTCTCGAGAACCATTTTAGTCGGGTTGCTATCCGACATCCTGATGACGTGACCCGCCCACCGTAGCCTCCCGATTTTCGCGGTATGGACGATGGTTGGTTCTCTCAGCAGCTGATGCAGCTCGTGGTTCATTCGCCTTCTCCAAGTCCCGTCTTCCTTCTGCACTCCGCCGTAGATGGTACGCAACACCTTCCGTTCGAAAACTCCAAGGGCGCGTTGGTCCTCTGCACGTAGGGTCCACGTTTCGTGCCCATAGAGGACGACCGGTCTAATCAACGTTTTGTAGATGGTTAACTTCGTGTTACGGCGTACTTTATTCGATCGTAGAGTTCTGCGGAGTCCAAAGTAGGCACGATTTCCTGCCACAATGCGCTTCTGCAAGGATGGAAATCTAGTGACCATGATAAGATCCCGAATGTGTCGCGGTTGAAGCGCATCGCGCGATCATAGCAACAACGATAGAACCTTGTCGTCAAGCATTATAACAAACCACGCTCCGCGAAAATTGAATCGCGAGGCATGTGCGGCTATGATGCGATCTTTATCATGAAGTTGAAATGATAATTGCCAAAAATCATTCACTTTTTGTGCATTCTTGATGCTCTAATATCAAGATATGCATATGAATGTATTGTTTTCAATCATGAATTCTGTTTATTGATTTCATAAGTGGTTTAAATCGTGATGAATAAAATTTATCGCGACTTGTAACATGATCCGATAACGTGTGATCCCATGATAGAGCGTGCATCAGATCCATTGATTGCCTGTGATCCCATGATACAAGCACGGGGCGAGGGTGTCGGCATCATGCTACTGCAAGAGCAAAGGCAATCTTGGATTGTTCGTATCCTGTATCATTTATCACTAGAAGTGATTTTCTTCCATCCTTGCGCTTCTGAATTTCTCAAGTACACGAATTCTTCAACCGCCTCGATTTCATCACCGTCGATATGAATTCGGGGTGGCGGGCGCGGTGATTCCTCCCTGGAGCCCTTTGCCATCATGTACTTTGTCTTCGACACATTAATGACTAATCCGATTCGCCTGGCTTCACTCTTTAATCGGATGTACGTTTCCGCCATCGTCTCAAATTTACAAGCAATAATATCAATATCATCGGCGAAACCAAGCAGCTGAACGGACCTCGTGAAAATCGTACCACTCGTGTTTATCCCCGCTCTTCTTATTACACCCTCCAAAGCAATGTTGAACAGCAAGCACGAAAGACCATCACCTTGCCGTAACCTTCTGCGAGATTCGAAGGGACTCGAGAGTGTCCCTGATACTCGAACTACGCACATCACTCGATCCATCGTCGCCTTGATCAACCGTATCAGTTTATCCGGGAATCCGTATTCGTGCATAATCTGCCATAGCTGTTCTCGATCGATTGTATCATACGCCGATTTGAAATCGATGATCAAGTGATGTGTGGGCACGTTGTATTCGCGGCATTTCTGCAACACCTGGCGGATGGCGAACATCTGGTCCGTTGTAGCGCGTTCACCCATAAATCCAGCCTGATATTGCCCCACGAACTCTCTTGCAATCGGTGATAGACGGCGGCATAAAATTTGAGAGAGTATCTTGTAGGCAGTGCTCAGTAGTGTGATCGCGCGGTAGTTCCTGCAATCCAACTTGTCACCCTTTTTGTAGATGGGACACACGATACCTTCCATCCATTCCTCCGGTAATACTTCCTCCTCCCAAATCTTGGTAATGACCCAGTGTAGTGCTCTCACCAGTGCTTCTCCACCGTATTTTAGAAGCTCGCTTGGTAGTTGATCTGCTCCAGCGGCTTTGTTGTTTTTCAACCGGCCAACCTCCTCCTCAATCTCTTGAAGGTCAGGGGCCGGAAGTCTTTCGTCCTGTGCACATACTCCTAGATCTGTTACCACGCCACCTTCGGTACTTGCAGCGTCGCCATTGAGGTGCTCATCGTAATGCTGCCGCCACCTGTCGACCACCTCACGCTCGCTCGTTTGAATATTCCCGTGATTATCTCGGCACATGTCGGCTTGTGGCACAAAGTCTCTGCGCGAGCGGTTCAGCTTCTCGTAGAACTTTCGTGTGTCCTTAGCGCGGTACAGCTCTTCCATCGCTTCACGATCTCGTTCTTCCTGCTGGCGCTTCTTCATCCGGAAGACTGAGTTCTGCCTGTTCCGCGCCTGTTTGTAACGTGCCTCATTCGCTCTCGTACGGTGTTGCAGCATTCTCGCCCATGCTGCATTCTTCTCGTTTTTCAACTGTTCACATTCGCCGTCATACCAGTCGTTTCTGTGATTCGGAGTCGCGAAGCCTAGTGCTGTAGCCGAGGTACTACCTATGGCGGATCGGATGTCCCTCCAGCCATCTTCAAGTGTAGCTGCGCCAAGCTGCTCTTCCGTTGGAAGGGCCACTGCTAACTGCTGCGCGTAGTCTTGAGCCACTTCTACGTTACGAAGTTGCTCGATGTTGAGCCGCGGCGTTCGACTTCGACGCGTGGTGATAACTGTCGAAACTTTTGAGCGCATGCATACAGCGACTAAGTAGTGATCCGAATCTATATTCGCACTGCGGTATGTGCGGACGTTGGTTATATCTGAGAAGAATTACCGTCGATTAGAACGTGGTCGATTTGGTTTTCTGTTTGATGGTCGGGTGATCTCCAGGTGGCTTTGTGGATATCTTTGCGGGGGAAGAAGGTGCTTCGGACCACCATACCACGGGAGGCTGCAAAGTTTACGCATCGCTGGTCGTTATCATTCGATACGGCGTGCAGGCTGTTTCGCCCGATTACCGGTCTGTACATTTCCTCCCTTCCTACCTGCGCGTTCATGTCGCCGACAACGATTTTCACGTCACGCGGCGAGCAACCATCGTATGTTTACTCTAACTGCGCGTAGAACGCTTCTTTCTCGTCATCAGGTTTCCCTTCGTGTGGGCAGTGGACGTTGATGATGCTGTAGTTGAAGAAACGGCCCTTAACTCTCAACATGCACATCCTTGCATTGATCGTCTACCACCCGATCACACGTTGTACCATCAATTGATACTCCAAGTGATTTAGATGATGTCGTTGATACTACAACGGCCTTCATCATGGAAGCTTGCCCTCTGCGATCTGTATTCTCATTCCGATCCGAACAGCGGACTAGTACGGACGCGTGTGCGGTAACGAAAAGTTTATTTTTGCAATTTCTCATCGTAATAGGCTGTTTTACCTCACGCATATCTGACAGGAAAACGCCTACTTTCCCACACCATATTAACAGTGCTGTAATGGTTCATTACAGCACGGATTTGCGTTGCGTAATGAACCATTACAGCACTGTTTTCAGTTTTGATCAACTTCTTGATGCTTTCTAGATGCAGTTTTGAAAAATTGTGACAACTGCACAGTATAACCTGGTATGTTCAGATTTTCTTAAACATGTCTATGAGCATCAGTATGCAGTTTGATGCAAAAGTTTTGTTTGAAACTTCCCTCAAGCGGTAATTTTTGAACTTGCAAAAAACGTTGTACGCAACTCGGTGCAGAACTCGATTTTTACAGCACTCGTCGTAATTATCCAACTCGGCAAGCCTCGTTGGATAAATGTACGACTCGTGCTGTAAAAATCGCCATTCTGCACCTTGTTGCGTAAACTACTATTTCAAGCGTATAGTGAGTCAGTGAGCGTTGGAGAATTTTTCTCCTGGCCCCGTGATGGGTGATTTGGCGGCGAGCTCAGCCGCGATCAGTGAGTCGAAACGGAAGGGAAGCGAAAAGCGTCCCGCGAGTGCAAGTAGTGAGAACGAGAGTATTGCTTCGAAAAAGTTCCTCTCGAACAATATTTTCTCCGCACTAATGGATGGCGATGCCGGAAACCCAACGGCAACAACAAAGAAGCGAAAGCCGAAGCCTCAGCAGCAGCTACAAATACAGGAACCAGTGCGGAAGGTTCCTATCTTCGTTCCCCCTATCTTCGTGAAGGGTGATCCGCCAAACCTGCGCCCCTCCCTTCGCGACTGCATATCTAATGGGTACTTCCGAGGCTCATTTTGACTGTGCAGCGACAGCGTGAAACTAATGCTGGAATCCAGGGCGTGCTTCGAAAATGCAAAGGGCTACCTCTCCAAGCGGAAGTGGGAGTTCTACACGCATGACATGCCCGGCACCCAACCACTGAAGGTTCTGCTGCGAGGGTTGGAGAAATAGCCGAAGGAGATCTTCGCAGCGAACTGGAGCGCTGCGGTCTGAAACCTGAAAAGGTTTTCAAGATCGCTCGACCCGACAGGTCCAAAACATACCGTGACCAGCTTTACCTCGTTCATCTCGAGCGCCGATCCACCACACTGAGGGACCTCCGAGCAATCAAGGTAGTCAACAGTACCGTGGTCGAATGGCAGCGATACAAACCGAAACATCGCGAAGTAACCCAATGCATGAACTGCTTGCGATTCGACCACGGTATCAAGAACTGCTCCATGGCTCCCCGCTGCTCGACGTGTGGTGAGAACCACGAAACGAATGGTTGCGGCCAAATAGAAGAAACACAACCAAAATGTGCGAACTGTGGGGATGAACACCGAGCCACCGCCCGGAATTGCCCGAAGCGCGCGGAATTCCTGGAAATCCGCAAACGGGCTTCTACCAAGACCCAACCAACCAAGAAACCAGCGGCGCCCCCGGCGCTCAATGAAGCCAACTTCCCACATATCGCACAACCACGACGACTAATCCCGGTGCTACCACCGCTCCAACCCCAACAACGTTTGACCGCATCCGCCACCTCGGTTCCATCGCACGCACGGGCCCCTCAGGCACCATCAATCAACCAATGGAGTCAGCCTCCTCCAGGTCTCCGTCGACAACAGGACAACGCGCGTCTTCCTCCCGAGGATTCCGCTTCTCTCTACACCCCACAGCAGCTAGCTCCGCTATTCAGCGACCTTGTGGCTCGTCTGCGTAGCTGCAAATCGCGTTTCGACCAGATCTACACTCTGGGCCTTTTCGTCGTCGAAAATGGCTGCTAGAGTGGGTCTGGTCAACTGGAATGCTTGTTCGCTTAAGAACAAAACTCTCGAGCTGCGCAACTTCCTGGACGAAAGGGAGATCGATGTGACCTTCATCACGGAGACCCACCTCAAACCCGAGGTAAGTGCATACGTGCCAGGTTTCCGATTCATTCGTTTGGATAGGACTAGCTCCCGGGGGGATGGGTTGCCATTGCACATCAACTGCCGCCTGCTGCCGAGTCTACAGCTAGAAACAATCGAAGCCGTTGGAGTGGAAATTTCCGCATCCATCGGCGAAATTGTCCTCATAGTGGCCTACTGTCCCACGCAGGCTGATAATGTGGACATGAAGAGTGCCCTTCGCAGGGACATAATCAAGCTGACTCGGCGGCAGGAGCAATTCATCATCGCAGGAGACCTCAATGCCAAACATGAGAGGGGAATCCTCGGAAGAATCAAAACGGCATCATCTGGGGCAAAGACCTGGAGGAGGGCCACTACAGTGTCCTGGGCCCGGACAGTCCCACCCGGTTGACACGGTCTGGAGCCCATGCGACGCTGGATATCTTCGTGACGAACATCGACAACAACATCTGAGAGCCGGTTACCCACAACGACCTCAGCTCGGGCCACTTCCCGGTGGTGGCCGAAGTTGGGTCGACGGTAAATCGGCACTCGATCTCCCGGCGCGACTACCACCGTGTCAACTGGGAACGATTCCAGCAGTGCGTCGATGACCATGTCGACTTCGAGGCCCCCCTGGTGACGCCTGAAGGCATCGATCGGCAGCTCCGGAGCATCGAGGAGGCCCTCTCTTGGGCCCGAGAGCAGCACGTACCAGTGGCCCGTCAGGTAAGCAGCACCCTTTCTTCAACCCACTAAAAAATTTATACGCTTCCGTAACACCGCTCGCAGGATGTACCAACGTACTGGTATTTTTTTTTTATTCTAAACCATAGGGGGATAATCTGCTCAACAGACACCCTAACAGAAGGTTAGGTTAGTGTAGGTCTGAGGCCGTCTTCTACAACAAAAGTAAAAGCCAGGACTACTCTCTCCTCGTACCCACTAAACCATTCCTATGATCGCCAAACCCTACGTCTCTCCGGAACCACCAAGAAGGTATTGCTTCAGAGAGGGGCTAGTGCACATCGCACCCTCAAGGTTAGCTGCGTAGCCTAGCAGCAACGAACATCGATGACTCGCTCTGGAGAGTCCATCACGGTAACATGCTGGCGCTTAGCCAGTTTCCCGAGTGGTCCTCGCCACTCCCTTTGTCCTCGGAAGGCGGGGAAAGGTCAACCCCGCCCGCGCCCAACTGCTTTGCAGACATCAACAACTGATGCCCACGTGCAACCCAATCTGACCTGCTGAAGGCAAGGGTATCACTACCCTTCAGGCCCTATCAGCTGCACCAGAAGGTTGCTGACAGCAGGGTCTCCACCTGCCCCGACCCTTGCCGGGGACCCTTTTCCAACCGTAGGCTCGGATCCAACCCAGTAGACCGACGCAACGACAGCACCGCTACCGGGACTTCCTCTCCGCGGCCACTTAATCGCTGTAAGGGTCGATCTCGACCGCAGGGCACCGGTATGACCTACGAAGCCGACTCCGAACCCCTGGACCACCTCTTGTACTGCATCTGAACTAGCCATTCTCCGAGTCCATGCGCCACCTCCTCTTCTTCTTCTTTGTGGCTCTACGTCCCCACTGGGACTTGGCCTGCCTCGCTTCAACTTAGTGTTCTTTGAGCACTTCCACAGTTATTAATTGAAGGGCTTTCTTTGCCTGCCATTGCATGAATTTGTATATTGTGAGGCAAGTACAATGATACACTATGCCCAGGGAGTCGAGAAAATTTTCCTGACTGGAACGGGAATCGAACCCGCCGTCTCCGGATTGGCGATCCATAGCCTTAACCACTAGGCTAACTGGAGACCCCTCCTCTGTAGCTCCGATATGGGTGATAGCCGTTGAAACGGCGTTCCAGCCAAACTCATCCCTACACATCCTCTGGACCAAGTTGTCCGGGTTTGTGTCCTCCCCGCATGTGGCAAGCATGCGGTCACGCATTGTGCGAAAACGCGAGCACACGAACAAAACGTGTTCCGCCGTTTCCTCTAAACTAAACCATTGCACACTGGGCATTTGGGAGAATCCGCATGCCCGAAACGGTGTAGATACTGTCGGAAGCAACCATGACCTATAAGGACCTGTGTCAGGTGGAATGTAACTTCCCCATGGCGCCTATTAATCCAACTATCTACCCTCGGTATCAACCTATGGGTCCACCTTCCTTTGGTGGAACTGTCCCACGCGCGCTGCCATTTGACCATAGAGGCCATCCTGGCAGTCCTGCGTATGCCTCTTGTGCCGCGCATTTCGAAGCACTCCATGTCCTCACTGATAAGAATGCTGATAGGCACCATACCATACCATACCTAATGACACAGAGAGCGTCGTGTGTCACGGTACGGTACGCACTCGCAACCCTCAGGCACATAAGCCTGTAAGTACACTCCAGCTTCCGTCGGTAGCATTTAGTACTTAGCGCGGTGCCCCACGCCGGGCCGCCATACCTCTTGTCGAACCGCATCTGCTGTTTCTAATCTGGCAATTATTAACTACGTCACACTTCACTTTTATAATTAAATTCGCATTTGACAATAACAAGTTCGCAAACGTTCGGTTTAGCAGAATTAGATGATACGTACTAGTAAACTGATCTTAAAGCTTACAAACGCTTAAAACTAAAAAACGAGCTTAGTTCTATTAGTTCTAGTACTACAAGCTCACCTTTTGATAGATTTGTCAATCTGTGACTTTTAAGTGCCGACTGTTCGGCTTGTCATAACTAGATTATCAGAACAAGCTATGATATAGATTGTTATTATTGTTATTGTTTATTTTAACTTGAAATTTAGAAAGAGGGAAAAACCCCTTTGAGTGATTTCGACATTTCAAAAACGAAATCTTTCTCAAAGAGGCACAAAACCTCTTTTTCTTTTCAAATAACATCACAAAAATAACTTAAAACTAAAGGCTCACACGGCAATGAACCATAACGGAGCCGCTATCTTGAAAGAGGACAGCATGCCAAATCGTAAAACGAGTCTCCGGAAATCCAGAAATCCTAATGGGGGAGGGGGAGGGGTCAGGGGGTCATCAGAAACGAATCTTCAAGGCTGAAAATAAAGAATACCAAAAAAAGGGGAACAGTATCAAACAAAATAGGCAATCTCATTTAGAAATTTGAACAAAAGTTTTAATATATGTTCATTTTTGAGGCCCAAAATATCCCGTATAGATACAGGAATTGAAAAACCTGCTGCAATAAAGCTATCAAATAATATCTTCCTAGGTGCAATAAACCGAGAACAATTAATTATAATGTGATCAATGTCTTCATACGATAAGCCACATTCGCATAAGTTTGAATCTACAATGTTGATACGATACAAATGACTATTACAAATATAATGATTGGATATCAATCTCGAAAACGCACAAATGAAATTTCTACTCCCAGATACATTTTTGAACCAAGGAAAATGATTCACCTTGGGACATATTGAATGACACCATCGCCCTTTATCACTAGAATTCCAATTGATTTGCCAAGCATTTAGAGAATAATTTCTCAGATTGGGAAAATATTCAGAAGGAAATATATCACGATGATAAATTTGTCCACGCATAACCCCAAATTTTGCCAATAGATCCGCCTGTTCATTGCCATAAATATTACAATGAGCAGGAACCCAAACAAATTAAATAACATATCCTTCATAATGCAAATCAAACAATATTTGTTTCAACATCAACAGGATATGATGTGATTTGAAATTGAATTTGATAGCACGGTCCGACAATTTTTTTGCTCAGCTCCAAATTTCACCTTTTCTGATTGCTCTCGACTAGAAACTCATAAATCTGAAGTTTTTGACCCTCCCCCTCCTGGGAGAGGGGAGGGACATTGACGTGAAATTTTGAAAAATCGAAAAATTCCAAGGTTTTTCGATCGCCATTTCGGTTAAATGCACGATATCAAAAAAGGAAAAGGTTGACCACGGAGCTTTAGGGGTTGTGCAACTACCAACAAAATTTCACGAAGATCCGTCGAACCATTCTCGAGAAACGGTGTTTTTACGAAATGATGTTTTAAAGATTTCTTATATTGCACGCAAAGAATCCAACTACTATATGGCACAATTGTTGATTTAACCATGCCGTTTAGCATCATGGTGTCTTCGAGGAAGTTTTTTACTACAATAACGTGCTTCTTTTAACCTGTTGGTAAAAATGATCAATCCCCCTAAAAGTGAGATAGAAAATTTACTTTTTGAATTTTTTAAGATACAAGGTTGATGTCTTCACAAGAGTTGTAGAAAATGCTGTTTTGAATAACTTTGCCGAAGACGCCAAATTCGTAACTCCGTTAGTTTTCAAGATACGTTACGTTTTTATTACCGGCGGCCCATTGAAAGTGGTTTTTCCCTCAATATTTTTTTTTTACTTTTGATTCCACAATAGGTCAATCATTTTGACTTTCTAAAAGAGACAATTACTTGTGCTTTCGCATTTGTATGAGATAATTTGCATACAATTGCCTATGAAGTAGTGCGGGGCAAAAGTTCGCACCTAACAGTCTCCACAAAATAACTATTAAGAGGAAAGACATTAATTTCGTTTTTCATTGCTCAACGGTTCCCTATCCGAGTAGAGGAAAAGAGCTAAATAAGGGGCTGTCCATAAACCACGTGGTCATGAGGGGGGGGGGGGGGGGGGGGGTTCGGCCAATGACCATTTTGTATGGACGAATAAAAAAATTATGTGTATGGACTAATGACCACGCGGGGGGGGTTGAGAAGTCTCAAAAAAATGACCACGTGGTTTATGGACAGCCCCTAATAGCATATTTTGATATGGAGATCAAAAAATGATATGGGTTTGATTGACATAAGAGATAAAAGATCTAAAAATAAAATCAAAAATTTACTCCTGGAACATCATCATTATATCATATTTAGATTTTGTAAGATCCAATCAATAGCAGCGAGCTATTCGTTTGCCCTTGAAATATCAAGTTTTGATCTTGTTCCAGGATGAACATTTTTCAGATATTATTTTCAGATATTTTATCTCTTATATCAATCAAACCAATATCACGTTTTGATCGTCAGTATTTCACCTCTACCCGGGTATCATGTAACTTTTTTGTAACGGTTTTTGTTCTGCCGTGTTATCTAGGTGGCCATGAAAACAAGTTCATTCTATGTAAACATGGCACCACCAAAACGCCAAATAAGTGAACTTGTGCAAAAGCTCATATTTTTTTGAAATTCAGCCTTTCCACAGGAAATTAATATAGTGGACGTTATATTTGATAAGTTTGTCGTTCTTTGAAAAATATTAGATCATATTTTATTTTTATGTTGACTTTACATTACATAATTAATTTTAGCCCTTAGGGTGAATATATGACGAAGCCACACCTCGAATTTTCAAGAGCACAAATCTGAAGAACTAAATGTCAGTTTGAGCTGAAAAGTTAATCGATTGGTCACCACCAGCGGGTGTGGCTTCGTCATATATTCATCTTAGGATAGGGCTGAGAGAGAGGAGACAGCTGGCTTCGATTGCGTGCTACTTAATGTCAAGAAGGTCCTGTCACAAACCGTCACAGCGAACCGAGCAGAAAACGCACATCGATGATGTGAAGTGGCCAAATATCAAAAAGAATTCATTAAAATTTCGCTTCGTTTGTTGTAATTAAAGAAGATAAATTGATGATGATTAGTTTTCCGCAATCAGCGCAACGAATCCATTTATTATCCACGCTCTGTAGCTGCGAATTCAATATGCAAATAATTTTTGACCAATTATAAATTTTCAAATCATTGTGCGGCACACAAAATTGTATAAGGAAATAAGAAGAAGAAATGTATTAAATAGCGACAATTAACATATTTCAAAATTTTCCCCACCCATTATATCATCGTAAAATAGTTATGCGGTATTGAACACTAGCATTATTTTTCCAAAAGTAACACGAAAATGAAATTTTCCTAAAGAAGATTTATAAATCAAAACATTTCAACAGTAATCACAAAATCTCAAAATGTTTTCGACCAAGTTTTCGAGTCAAACAATGAGAACTCAAATTGGCTTTAAGAAAAAATAAAGTCGCGTAGGGATGTTCAAAAAAATAGGAAAAAAAAGAAATTTACAAAATCACTAATAAAAAGGTATCTTCAACCAAATCACGTTTAAATCGATTTAAGATGACGAATAATTATGTTGAGATCAAAATAATAAAACACATTTCGTTGCTTCAGTGAAAGGATGAACATGAATTAATTTGAAATAAATGTACTTCGTACCATTAAACTATCTTTTATCATGTGCGAACTTTTTCCAAAAATAACTCGATAAAATCTAGTGCTATGTTTTGAAGGTTACATGATAGGGAATCGTTAAGCAATGAAAAACGAAATTAATGTCTTTCCTCTTAATAGTTATTTTGTGGAGACTGTTAGGTGCGAACTTTTGCCCCGCACTACTTTATAGGCAATTGTAAGCAAATTATCTTATATAAATGCGAAAGTACAAGTAATTGTCTCTTTTAGAAAGTCAAAATGATTGACCTATTGTGGAATCAAAAGTAAAAAAAAATATTGAGGGAAAAAACCACTTTCAATGGGCCGCCGGTAATAAAAACGTAACGTATCTTGAAAACTAACGGAGTTACGAATTTGACGTCTTCGGCAAAGTTATTCAAAACAGCATTTTCTACAACTCTTGTGAAGACATCAACCTTGTATCTTAAAAAATTCAAAAAGTAAATTTTTTATCTCACTTTTAGGGGGATTGATCATTTTTACCAACAGGTTAAAAGAAGCACGTTATTGTAGTGAAAAGCTTCCTCGAAGACACCATGATGCTAAACGGCAAGGATAAATCAACAATTGTGCCATATAGTAGTTGGATTCTTTGCGTGCAATATAAGAAATCTTTAAAACATCATTTCGTAAAAACACCGTTTCTCGAGAATGGCTTGACGGATCTTCGTGAAATTTTGTTGGTAGTTGCACAACCCCTAAAGCTCCGTGGTCAACCTTTTCCTTTTTTGATATCGAGCATTCAACCGAAATGGCGATCGAAAAACCTCGGAATTTTTCGATTTTTCAAAATTTCACGTCAATGTCCCTCCCCTCTCCCAGGAGGGGGAGGGTCAAAAACTTCAGATTTATGAGTTTCTAGTCAGGAGCAATCAGAAAAGGTAAAATTTAGAGCTGGGCAGAACAAAAGTTGTTTTTTTGTCGGACCGTGTAGTATTCAAAGCACTCAGACAACTGAAACTGTCAGAGCATATTATATAAAAATTGGGCGGACAATCTTTGATCATGTTACAAGTAAAATACAAAGCAATGAGTTCTGCTATGAAAACAGAACACGGAGATTGTAATTTATAAAAATGAGCTGAAAATAAGTTATATATTCCAAAACCTGCGGTGCCATCAATAAGAGAGCCATCTGTAAAATACATTTGTGAAGGGTTGAATCCATCAAATTTACGTTTAAATAGTAAATTTGCAAATTTAGAATGTTCAAGCTTTGGTATTTGTCGCAATTCATAAAATAAGGACAAGTCAATTAATGGTTCATATGTATGTATGTTTAATTTGAAATCATAAAACCCATTCGAATGCACATGTAAAAGATCTTGATTTGAACAATGAATAAAGGAATCCAATATTCTATTAGTAGGATTAATTTGGTATAACGACTCCAAAGTGCTTATGATTTGATGATTATTTGCAAAACAATTTATCAAAAATTTGCAATTTAGCTCCTGAAAACGAATTTTCAGTGGGATAATACCAGAAAGAACTTCAACAGCTTGAGTATGAGTGGAATTCATTAGTTTTAAACAAATTCTTAAACAACGGTATTGTATTTTTTCAAGTTTGGAAAAATGAGTTTGCGCAGTACTTCCAAAAGTAAAGCAACCATATTCCATTACTGAACGAATAGTTGTTTTATATAGTGTTATCAAATCAGAAGGATTTGCACCCCACCATGTACCTGTAATTGTACGAAGAAAATTAATTCATCTTGAACACACTTTTTGTATGTATATAATATGAGTGTTCCAATTTAATTTAGAATCAAACCAAATACCAAGATATTTATACTCATCAATTTGTTCTATTTCAAGTCCATTAAGAAATAAATTAATGCTTATGGGCGAATGTTTTCTAGAAAATAAAATAAATTTTGTTTTTTGAACTGAAAATGTAAATCCATTTTCATGAGCCCACATATCCAAATTATCCAAGGCACATTGCATAAAATGTTCAATAACATCTCTACTTTTTCCACGTATGGAAAGAACATTATCATCGGCGAATTGAAGCAAATAACAACCATTAGGAATAATGGATGCCATGTCACTAGTAAATAGATTGTATAAAAATGGACTCAAACATGATCCCTGTGGAAGGCCAAAGTAACTATAACGTATTATTTTGGGAGAATTATTATGGAAAAAATGCCTAATTTTGAATGAGAATAAATTATACAAAAAATTTGAAATTATGTTTGGAATTTTCAAATTATTCATTTTACTGAACAACAAATCGATTAGAACAGAATCATAAGCTCCAGAGACATCCAGAAAAGTAGAAACTACATCTTGTTTTTGGTTAAATGCAAGTTGAACTTGCGTAGCTAAAAGCGAAACACAGTCACGCGTACCACGACCCCGTCTAAATCCAAATTGAGAAGGAGAAAAAATGTTGTTTTCTTCAGCCCAAAATTCAAGGCGATTTAAGATCATTCGCTCCATTAGTTTGCGTAAACACGATAACAAACTGATAGGTCTTCTACTGTCAGCTGATGAAGGATCTCTACCAGGTTTAAGAATACTTATTACTTTGATGAAGCGCCATTCGCGAGGAATAATATTTTGAAGTAAGAAGCTGTTATAAATTGAAAGTAAATGAAGTTTTCCTTCATCAGGCAACATTTTTAAAACAATAAATTTTATGTTATCAATACCTGGAGCTGTATTTTTGGTAACAGATAAAGCCAAATTAAACTCAGCCAAAGAGAATGGATTACAAAGCTCAGGGAAATAATTTAATGATTTTGTTTTATAATTTTTGGAAGGAGCAACAAAATCGAGACATATTTTTGAAGCAAAATTTTCAATCCATTCTTCTGAATATTCTAGAACAGTAGGAACACTAGAATTATAATTTCTTAAATTTCGTGCTACAGACCACAAAGTGGACAATGAAGTATCACTGTACAGATTTTCTACAAAAATTTTCCAATAATTTCTCTTTTTGAATTTAGTAAGCCTGGTAAACTGAGCTGGGCTGCAAAACGGTGAGTCGATAAGGAGAGCGTCCAATATAGCTCTGGTCCTCACAAGTTCCTACCTCATGCTTCCACGGGTCAAGCGATGACAAAGACCGCCAGCTAAGAGTTGTGTGCTTAGCTGGTAGTGCAGCCTGGACACTGTTGTCCTTCTGACTTCAGCTAGATTGAGGAGGTACGATCCGAGTGTCTGTTCACCAAGGAGGTGCGGCTCAAACAGCGTCTGTTCTGGCATCCAGCGGCTGAGTAAGAAACGCTGCACCACGCCCAGCTAGATCCAAGGTGGTAGCCCCATCAGCGTGGTCGTCCCAGTGTTGGTTGGGACGTTAAACAGAACTGGCACGATGGCCCTCCGGCGAGACAGGAGTGTTGGCGTAGGCCCAATAAGCCACCCGTAAAAATCTTCATTGCGAATAACATAGGAGAAAATACGACTCGATACAATCGGCAAAGACCCACGCGACGAAATAAGGACTACGATTGGAAACATGGAACATGGAATTGCAAGTCACTAGGTTTCGCAGGATGTGACAGGATAATCTACGACGAACTACATCCCCGCAACTTCGACATCGTGGCGTTGCAGGAACTTTGTTGGACTGGACAGAAAGTGTGGAAAAGCGGGCATCGAGCGGCTATCTTCTACCAAAGCTGTGGCACCACTAATGAACTGGGAACAGGATTTATAGTGTTGGGCAAGATGCGACAACGTGTGATCGGGTGGCAGCCGATCAACGCAAGGATGTGCATGTTGAGAGTTAAGGGCCGTTTCTTCAACTACAGCATCATCAACTACAGCATCGTCAACACGAAGGGAGACCCGATGACGAGAAAGAAGCGTTCTACGCGCAGTTAGAGCAAACATACGATGGTTGCTCGACGCGTGACGTGAAAATCGTTGTCGGCGACATGAACGCGCAGGTAGGAAGGGAGGAAATGAACAGACCGGTAATCGGGCGAAACAGCCTGCACGCCGTATCGAATGATAACGGCCAGCGATGCGTAAACTTTGCAGCCTCCCGTGGTATGGTAGTCCGGAGCACCTTCTTCCCCCGCAAAGATATCCACAAAGCCACCTGGAGATCACCCGACCATCAAACAGAAAACCAAATCGACCACGTTCTAATCGACGGTAAATTCTTCTCGGATATAACCAATGTTCGCACATACCGCAGTGCGAATATAGATTCGGATCACTACTTAGTCGCTGTATGCATGCGCTCAAAACTTTCGACAGTTGTTACCACGCGTCGAAGTCGAACGCCGCGGCTTAACATCGAGCAGCTGCGTAACGTAGAAGTGGCTCAAGACTACGCGCAGCAGTTAGCAGTGGCCCTACCAACGGAAGAGCAGCTTGGCGCAGCTACACTTGAAGATGGCTGGAGGAAAATCCGATCCGCCATAGGTAGTACCTCGGCTACAGCACTAGGCTTCGCGACTCCGAATCACAGAAACGACTGGTACGACGGCGAATGTGAACAGTTGAAAAACGAGAAGAATGCAGCATGGGCGAGAATGCTGCAACACCGTACGAGAGCGAATGAGGCACGTTACAGACAGGCGCGGAACAGGCAGAACTCAGTCTTCCGGATGAAGAAGCGCCAGCAGGAAGAACGAGATCGCGAAGCGATGGAAGAGCTGTACCGCGCTAAGGACACACGAAAGTTCTACGAGAAGCTGAACCGCTCGCGCAGAGGCTTTGTGCCACAAGCCGACATGTGCCGAGATAATCACGGGAATATTCTCACGAGCGAGCGTGAGGTGGTCGAGAGGTGGCGGCAGCATTACGATGAGCACCTCAATGGCGACGTGGCAAGTACCGAAGGTGGCGTGGTAACAGATCTAGGAGTATGTGCACAGGACGAAAGACTTCCGGCCCCTGACCTTCAAGAGATTGAGGAGGAGGTTGGCCGGTTGAAAAACAACAAGGCCGCTGGAGCAGATCAACTACCAAGCGAGCTTCTAAAATACGGTGGAGAAGCACTAGTGAGAGCACTACACTGGGTCATTACCAAGATTTGGGAGGAGGAAGTATTACCGGAGGAATGGATGGAAGGTATCGTGTGTCCCGTCTACAAAAAGGGAGACCAGTTGGATTGCGGGAACTATCGCGCGATCACACTACTGAGCGCTGCCTACAAGATACTCTCTCAAATTTTATGCCACCGTCTATCACCGAATGCAAGAGAATTCGTGGGGAAATATCAGGCTGAATTCATGAGCGAACGCGCTGCATCGGACCAGATGTTCGCCAGGTGTTGCAGAAATGCCGCGAATACAACATGCCCACACATCACTTGTTCATCGATTTCAAATCGGCGTATGATACAATCGATCGAGAACAGCTATGGCAGATTATGCACGAATACGGATTCCCGGATAAACTGATACGGTTGATCAAGGCGACGATGGATCGAGTGATGTGCGTAGTTCGAGTATCAGGGACACTCTCGAGTCCCTTCGAATCTCGCAGAGGGTTACGGCAAGGTGATGGTCTTTCGTGCTTGCTGTTCAACATTGCTTTGGAGGGTGTAATAAGAAGAGCGGGGATAAACACGAGTGGGACGATTTTCACGAAGTCCGTTCAGCTGCTTGGTTTCGCCGATGATATTGATATTATTGCTCGTAAATTTGAGACGATGGCGGAAACGTACATCCGACTAAAGAGTGAAGCCAGGCGAATCGGATTAGTCATTAATGTGTCGAAGACAAAGTACATGATGGCAAAGGGCTCCAGGGAGGAATCACCGCGCCCGCCACCCCGAATTTATATCGACGGTGATGAAATCGAGGCGGTTGAAGAATTCGTGTACTTGGGCTCACTGGTGACCGCCGACAACGACACCAGCAGAGAAATTCAGAGGCGCATTGTGGCAGGAAATCGTGCTTACTTTGGACTCCGCAGAACTCTACGATCGAACAAAGTTCGCCGTAACACGAAATTAACTATCTACAAAACGCTGATTAGACCGGTCGTCCTCTATGGGCACGAATCATGGACCCTACGTGCAGAGGATCAACGCGCCCTTGGAGTTTTCGAACGGAAGGTGTTGCGTACCATCTATGGCGGAGTGCAGATGGAAGACGGGGCTTGGAGAAGGCGAATGAACCACGAGCTGCATCAGCTGCTAAGAGAACCAACCATCGTCCATACCGCGAAAATCGGGAGGCTACGGTGGGCGGGTCACGTCATGAGGATGTCGGATAGCAACCCGACTAAAATGGTTCTCGAGAGTCATCCGACCGGTACAAGAAGACGTGGAGCGCAGCGAGCTAGGTGGGTCGACCAAGTGGAGGACGATCTGCGGACCCTACGCAGAGTGCGGAACTGGAGACAAACAGCCATGGACCGAGTGGAATGGAGGCGGCTACTATGTACAGCAGAGGCCATCCCGGCCTTAGCCTGACCGGTAAGGTAAGGTAATGGTAAACTGAGCTTCAGCTTTACGATACAGTAAGTAATTATCTATGGAGCCTGATCTACGAAAATGTTTAAAAGCATTGGATTTATTTTTCAATGCATTGGAACACTTATTATCCCACCAAAAAGAAGGATGCTGTCTTCTAAGAGTACTCGAAACATTTTTTTTTAGTTTGACATTTACGCAAACTATCAATTAATAATTTTGAAAAGCTATTATAACTGTCTATTGGTGAATCCGAATCCACACTATTAATAACATAAATAGATATTAAATCAGAAAACTTTGTCCAGTTTACATTTTTGCACAAATCATAAACACATGTTTCGTTAATAAGTTTATTTCGAATGGGAATGTGCATTCGAATCAAAATAGGTAAATGATCACTGCCATTTGGATCATTGATAGTTGACCAAGAAGATGACAAAGTCAAATTATTCGAGCAAAGTGATAAATCAATGCACGAATGATTACTAGGTGGCACAGCAACCCTAGTAAATGAACCATCATTGAGAATATTTAAGTTGAATTCATCAATCAAATTCATAATTAATGAACCTCTTCCATCAATTTTGTCACCCCAACCAAAGTTATGGGCATTGAAATCACCTAATATATAAAATGGAGTAGGAATTTGTTGCAATATATCTCTAATTTGATCCAAAGAAAAACTAACACTTGGAGGGATATATAAACAAACAATAGAAAAATTATATTTTCCTTTTTTAAGCGAAACAGCAATAAATTCAATCTGTGATTGAACTTGCAATGTTAAATCCAAGTATTTAAATTCAATATCATTCCGAATCCCAATCATAACCCCTCCAAATGCAATTTCCCTGTCTTTACGAATTATATTGTAATTTGGAATACGAAAAAAATTAGAAGGCACTAACCATGTTTCATTTAAACAAAATATGTCTACATCATAATTTGCTAACAATGCTTTTAATCTATCAATTTTAGGAATAACACTACGGCAATTCCATTGTAGAATATGAAGCTCATCTCTGTTATTTTTGGAAGCCATTACGATGAGAAAAAGGAAGAAATAAGGGGTCCAAATGTATTCAGTTTTTCCAAAAGAGAAGCCAAAAAGGGTAAAATCAATTTGATAATTTTTTTCCAAAATTCACTCATTCCCAAAAAGTCGACTAACTCCTCCAAAATTCCCAAAATAGAATTATTAGTGTTTTCATTAGAAGTACTGTTCGAAGTTTGATCATTATTGTTTGGAATTTGATCAGATTCAATTTTTCTAAAACCTGGAATATTTTTAGTAGAAACGGAAGTACTAAGAGGAGGAAAATTTACATCAAAAGAAGTGGATGGTTGAGGTTCAGAATAATTATGTTGATTACTAGATGATTTATTCAATGTTTTTTTTCCTTTTAATAGGAGGTTTATAAACGAAATTGTTTGAATTAACAGATGATCCAACCTCATCATCTGGTAAAATTTCAAATGAATTGGGAATAGAAATGTCATTCGATTTTGTTATTTCAGCATACGAAACATGATTTTTGTTCCTAATTTTTTGATTAAATTTTGTTTGTTTTTCAATATAAACAACACATTATTTTAAAGAATTGTGTTTTTGTTTACAATAAATGCATTTATCCAACTGTTTGTCACAATCAGATGTGGAATGCGCTTCCCCACATTTTGAACATTTTTGTTTGTTTGAACAAAAATTGGAAGTGTGTCCAAAAAGAAGACATCGATCACAGTGCATGAGCTTTGGATAATAAAGTCTCACGCTGAAAATTACTTCATTTATTTTTACATAGTCCGGAAGTACAGATCCAGAAAATGTTATTTTAATACAATCCGAATGTTCATATTTTGAGCTATGTCCGTCAAAAGTTAATTTTGACAAACGAACACAATCTAAAACTCCAACTGGAGAGATGGATTGGTTCTTAAAAAAGCCTGAGCCATGATTAATTACATCCTCACAATCCAAAAATTCATCATATATAATTCCATTTATTTCGCATGCATCACATGGCGCGTACACACGGTAGGAATTGGCAAAAAGTTTGGACTCTAGAAGAGCATTGGCTTCATCTCGAGATCCAAAAACCACACGTAATTTGTCCAAAGCAATTTTTTTGATTTCCTTGACGGATTTGTATTTTTTATAAACCTCAGAGGAAATCAGTAAAACATTAATGGGTCTTTCCTTTTTACGGAAGTAGACAACAAAAGGACCCTTAAAATTGGATGGGTAAACTTTCACACGAAAGGGTTTCACCAACGAAGGGGTTTCGGCTAATATTATGTTTTCTTTTGACCCCCCCTCACTATCATCAGTTTCCATAATGAAATCTTAACAAGCAATCAATTAAGCAGAATTGTTGTGAAATAAAATTATAAGCTACAGTAAAGATTAAAAAACTAAAAAAATAAAAAGTATACTTCACTCCAAAGTAAACTGTCGACTAAATCTTCAACTTGCAACGAAATTCACGTTACAAATCCACCCAAATGCAATCCGCACAAATCTGCCCAAACGCAATCCTCACAAAGTATGCTTGAAAGCTACTACTCCTCTCCTGTATCTGCACAATAGTTCAAACTTGAAAATTGCTTCAATCGTATTTGATTTCAATCCTCGAAAACCTGTAATAGGAAAAACATATTTAAAGCGCAGGAAAATCTGTCAAGTAGAAAAAGACCGTCTAGCCTGGTCAAGGCCTACTTACCGACAGGGATGGGAACACTCACTTGCAGAGAGTAACACTCACTTGATGTTTTCTCAGCTCAGAAGCGTGCAATCAAGAAATGGTGTATGAACGACTTTTGCCTTGTGATTTTGTCTAAATGTTTGCCGAATAGAGTAGGTGTCGCACACGCATATCAAAGTCGCGACAGAGCTGTGAAAGCGACTCTCCACGAGGTGAGTGTAATTTACATTCACCGCGTGGAGAGTTGCCTTCGCAGCTCCTTCACTACTTCGGTATGCGTGTGCGACCCCTACTCGATTCGGCAAACTTTTAGACAAAACCACAAAGCAAAAGTCGTCCATACATCATTTCTTGATTGCACGCTTCTGAGCTGAGAAAACATCAAGTGAGTGTAATTCTCTGCAAGTGAGTGTTCCCATCCTTGCTTACCGAGTATGCTATGATATAGATTCTCGAATAATTATAACATTGCAGAACGCCATTGATGTAGAAATAACAGTGCGTAATTGATCAATCGGTTTATCAACGGAGTACACAGTGCCCCTCCCTTAAGGATCGGACATTTGTGCCGTAGCTATAGGTTCTAGAAGGCTAGACCAACGGTATTAGAAACTCACTTTTTATTAAGTCCATAGTTTGCAACATCGTCGTACTCCGTCCGGTAGACGGTTCGCTCAGCGGGGGTTAAAGTGCAGATCGGCCAGATCAGGGGCAGAGGGTGCGTTGAGATTACAGAATTACATTTGAAAATAGTTATATTTAGTAGCTACATTTCCCTAAAATTCTCTAATAATATGGTTCTGAATATAGTGCCAAATAAAAGATTCTTAAAATAGAGAATCTAAAAAAAATACGTCTATCTATCTTCTTCTTCTATCTATATCTATATATATATATAAAAATGCAGCGGCATACGTGGGACCGCGCATAACTCGCGAACGGATGGTCCGATTTGGGTCGTCTAAGTTTTGTTCTGTTAGTTTTCACCCAAGGAAGGTTTATGAGGCCTAAAACATGGGAAAATTGAGAGTTTTTGAAAATCGGGTTTTCATACATTTTGAACGGGGACTTGGGCGCTTGGATAGGGACTTGAAACGTCAAAAAACGCAGTAGGCAAGACAAAGTTTGCCGGACACAGCTAGTATACTATAAATTCTTAAGGTGAAACATCAAGAAATCCCAATGCAATTTTGCATACAAACTTTAGAGGCACAAATCTGACGAACGAAGCATCGAACCAAGCCACACTTGATTTTCCTGGCTTTGCTCACTTGTAAAAGAAGGCAGCTTTTCCAAATCGAGCGCATTTGTTTACGAATTTTTAAGATTTGTGCTCTTGAAAACGTAAGTAGGGGTTTTTTTAATTACAAAAAATACTGTAAAAATAAAAAGGGTTCGTGCCAGGAACTACAAAGCAGTGAGAGTTTGACGATTTTGACGCAATTCAAACAATTTGAAACCTGTGTCGAGAAATGTGAACTTAGGGAAAATATTTTTCTACAGCTTCAAGGGTGCGATTTCTCCAACAAGTTTGGGAATCACTGCTTTGAACGAATCAATAGTGATATGTAATCACGTTCAAATGTATGCGTGCCTTTTTGTAGATGTAGTTGTGAAACTGCGAGGAAACATTTGTACCCCTACCCCGGATGTTAGTTTTATTATTGTTTACCCGTTTTACCCAATTTGATTGGGTAATATTTGCATATGCAATCTGAATAGCCTTTGAATTAGAGTGCATTTTTGTGTGAGGAAAAACTCGCGCTAGTGTTCGTGTGTTGAAATGTCACTTATCTCTATATACGTTTTAGTGTTTTGGTGGCTTCTTTTCTTCTACGGTGAGTGTAGGCAACGAAAAATTGATGTTAAACGACGGCAAGGTTGTCATAAATTAGTGAAGAGTGATGAAGTTAATTTCCGTTCATCCTGGATTTCTTTCAATTCAGTCAGACAAAAAATATATATTTAGAATACATGTTTATTGATACACAAAATGAACACTTGCAGTAAATGTACTTAACCTATTATTAGCGATCCCGATTTATTGCCATGCCTAACTATATAACTGTATACGGATTTCCTAACAATTTCATTGGCACTTACATAAAGAGCATACAAGTTTATAGTTGAGGTTTTTAAGCACCGTTTTTGAGCCACTACGTATTCGAAAATTCTCAGTTTTTGGCGTCACGCCTGTATGAGCAAATAAAATAAAATCGTTTACTTATACAGTATAACTACAGCATCCGCTCGATAACTGGCTGCTGTTTAACTGGACTGCTTTTTTAACTGGTCGCTCGATAACTGGACCAAAGTTCAGTTAAAAAGCAGTTGTCTGTCAAAAATAAACGAAATCTAACCTCACATTTTGCAAATCGATAAACAAAACAAATTATAACAATAGCCTCCGGCTCCGGAAGCTTAGTTCAGTTATCGAGCGGCGCTCGCTTACTGAACTGTCGTCAAAACCCAGTTATCGAGCGGAAGCTGTATTAGGATCTACCTATCAATCCAAGAGGGGATGATCACTAAGCCCAAGTAGTCAATGAATATTTCTGCAGTACAGTTAGAAAGAACAGCTATTGAAAAGAAGAAGACAAAATTTCTAATCGAAAAATAAGTCCCTATAAGGAGTCAATAATTATTTCGATAACAAAAGTTAAAAGAACAGCATTGAAGGAAAAAATTTCTAAATGAAAAATCAAACTCAAATCAAATCAAATAAATACTACATTAACACAACTTGAAAGAACAGCCTATAAACAAAAGAAGGCAAAATTTCCTAAGGATATGTTAGTGGCTGGAATGCATATGATTTCTATAACAGCACTACAACGTTTCTCTCAATGAGCGGCAACAAAGACTTCCTAAAAAAATTGTCTTATAAGCAAGACATACCAGCTGGTAAATTGGTCTACTAAATTTTTTCTTCATTCGACCTTTTGTCCCATTCCAGCTTTTGTCCCTTCGACCTTTCGTACATTTGTTCTTTTGTCCTTCGACCTTCTGTTCCAAAGCCTATTTCAACGAGTGCAACATATCTGCGATTGTGAAATTTGTAACACATACTTTTGCACATGCATACGAAGTGATCTGCCATAGGCGAATCGTGATTGGTAAAGGAAATAGGTATTGTCGGGCCGCCACCAAACCGGACTTCGCACAATCAAGTTGCGACGCGACCCAACTCGCGACGTTTTTCAATCATATCAAAGGTAGTGCGCATCCTTCCCGTTGTTGTCAGCAACACAGCGCACTAGATGCGAAACAGTTGCGACACTTGTGGACCAAGAAAATGGCAATTTTTGATTGAATGTCGGTCTTGATTCCAACCGGATAGACAATAGCTGTAACAATAGTTACAGTTACACTATTCCCCAAGTGTTATTTCGGATTAAAACTCGATAAATTAATGCGATCTGCGACCGACCCCGTCATTACATACAGCAGCAGCCCCAGCAAATACGAGTGCGTGCGCACTCGATCAGATGAGTTCTACTGATGAAAGAGTAGGGGGATTCACTTACCAGCGTAAACCGCTGATTAATTGTTATTCTGATTGAACATCGTGACCACCAATAGGGTGGCCCACATATATATTAAAAAAAAATCGAAAAAGGACAAGTCTTACCTGCTGAAGCAGTTGTTTTGGACTCTCAGAAGCTACGTTCAAAATTTGAGCAAAATCTATCAAGCCTAAGGGAACAAGCTTGAAGTTTGTATGGGAATACGTGGCCAAATGTATACAGAAATCTAAAGTATTCGATTTTTTCGATTCGCTAGGTGGCGTTTCATAATTAAACCCTTTGGTATTCTTGTAGATGACTATATGCCAAACAACTTTGTCGAAGACCGCCGCAAATTGATCGATTAGGATCACATCATCACTGGAGTCAAAGATGGAATTGTGTCGGCTAATTTGTTCCATATTAAAACAACTATTTGATGGTTTATAAAACCTATAACCATTCCTCTAATCAACCAACAAGTGTTGAAAGGTTCGTCACGTCAAGTGTCGGCACAAGTTTCCAAACCACCTTTTTTATTTAATTTTTGTCTTCCATTTAAGCATTGACAAAATAATTTGAATGGTTCGTCATCTTCGGTGTTGGCATGTGTAACGTTCAAGTCAAAATCAATACGTGTTTTGATTCGAATAAAGGTGGCATTGCTAAGCAAAGTGAATCCAGATCATGTAACTTTCCCCCCTCACTACCAACAAAACTTCCCGTAACAGTCGTGGAGAAGATGAGTCGTGGAGGTGATATTGGTCTCTAGTAGCGTCACACTAACATTCCTTCCCTTCCTCGATGACCGTAAGGACGTAGTCGGAACCGTTATTGACTTTAAAAAGTATGGAATTCTAGAAAATGCGCATTGAAAGCGGAAGCTACTCAGAAGCTCCGTTTGTTGATTCCTTGTGCAGTTTCGATTGTTCTGGTTAATCACGGAGTAGCAACTACGAATTGTACGGTCATATCTATACTCATGCTAATGTAAGCAAATGATTTCCTTATCTAACTAAGCGCCTCTGGAATGAGGGGTCCATTCGAATTCGAATTTTTCTAAACGGGGGGGGGGTGGTTGATGGCTTAGGTTTAAACTACCTCCAGCCCTAATATTTTCAGAATAACGCGCTTTGTGATGAGAAAGAAAATTTAGGCTGCGCCCTATTCTCCATTTAGCCAAGAGGTTAAGGCTATGGATCGCCAATCCGAAGACGGCGGGTTCGATTCCCGTTCCGGTCGTATCATTGTACTTGCCTCACAATGTACAAATTCATGCAATGGCAGGCAAATCAAGCCCACAGACAAACAGACGTAACACTTGCGAAATTTCCATCGACCCTGCTTTTAACGATCATTTTCAATTTTCATAGTTGTGGCTTTCACAACCAGAGGCGCGCGCATCGTTTTTCTATGCGTTTGACGTTTCACACTAGCGCCTTCTGTTAACGATATGGCACAACATAGTGATTCGTGCAACTTTTCCACCAGGTGATGGTAGAGTGAGCTGGGCGATGGATTTCCATGAAAATCGTTCAAGGTGTTACGTCTGTTTGTCTGTGGCAAGCCCTTCAATTAATAACTGTGAAAGTGCTCAAAAGAACATTAAGTTGAAGAAAGTCAGGCCAAGTTCCAATGCGAACGTCGAGCCATAAAGAAGAAGAAGAAGCCGCATTCAAACTACGAATACAATACATCATTGTTGTTTACGAAGTGTAAGTGTAAAATCAAAAAAGGTATCATTGCCGTTGAAAATTTCAATTTTTGGCTACGCCACTGATACAGGTCTATACCTTTCCTTTGGTCAGCTCGTCTACAACTTCTATGTTACCACAGCTAGCAGCCACCTCAGAGGGGGTTCGTCCTCTATTGTCAAGGTAATTGATATCCGCCGAGTAGTCATTTACAAGCATTTTCACAGTTTCCAAATAGTTAAGTTCAGCTGCCAAATGCAGAAGAGTCTGTCCGTTCTCATCTGGATTGTTGACATCTAATGAAAAATCAACGAGGAGCATCTTTACAACATCCCAATGGTAGTCCATGGCTGCTACGTGAGCAGGAGTTTGGCCGTAAATGTTAGCTGTATAAAAGTTTGCGCGATGGTCAGCAATTAACATCTTGACCATTTCATAGTGACCTTCAGAGGCGGCAAAATGAAGAGGAGTATTTCCATCGTTGTCTTGCGCATTGACATCAGCAGCATAGTCATCCATAAGCATTTGTACAAGTTCCATATTACCTCCTTTGGCCGCAAAATGAATAAGAGTTTGTCCGTCTTCATTGGCAATTTTGAAGTCTGCAGAATATTTGTAATCTTTGTCAATCATCATCTTGACCATCTCCCACTCACGATTAAAGGCAGCAAGAAGGAGAGGAGTATTTCCATCGTTGTCTTGCGCATTGACATCAGCCGCATAGTCATCTATAAGTATCTGTACCATTTCCATATTACCTGCTTCGGCTGCCAAATGAATAAGAGTTTGTCCATCTTCATTAGCAATTTTGTAGTCTGCAGAATATTTGGAATCTTTGTCAATCAGCTTCTTGACCATCTCCCATTCACGATTTTTGGCAGCAAGAAGGAGAGGAGTATTTCCATCGTTGTCTTGCGTATTGACATCAGCTGCATAGCCATCTTCCAGCATCTGTTCAACTTCCACTATACCTCTTGTGGCCGCCAAATGAATAAGAGTGTGTCCGTCTTCATTGGCAATTTGTTGGTCAGCTAAATATATATAAATTAACTGCTTCATCATTTCCACATCACCATTTTTGGCTGCATAATGTAGAGGAGTGTTTCCATGCCTGTCTTGAGCATTGATACATTTGATAGCACCATGTTCTGCAATCATCTTCACAAAATCTGTGTTCCCATCAGATACAGCGTAATGAATTGGTAAAGCTCCTCGTGAATCTGGAGTATTTATATCTACTTCAAATTCGTATGTTTCCATTTTGTTATTGCTTGCTCCATGGTAAGTACAATCTCCAAATTGGTGGTCACAGAGAACTAACTTTAGAATGTTTTCTTTCTTGGATTGAACAGCAGCATGCAGAAGTGTAGCTTTTTCGTCTAGCTCTCTATTTTCAAACAGTTGTTTAGCCTCATGGTGATTTAGGAGCTCTTGTAAAATTAATTCGAAACCATCAGAACAGGCATAATACATTATAAAAGGGTTTTTGTGGCAAATTTGGTCAATTGCGTCCATTTGCAATTCACTGTTATCCCAATTTTCCTCAATCATCGAAAAGAAAAAGGTTCGAACTACTACATGTTCTGCCAGAACATTAAACAATAACGCTTCCCAATCTAACACATGATCATACAAAAAATTCGAAAGGAAATATTCAGCATACGATAAGTGAGTGAATTCTAGCTGATTATTGTTCGAAACGTTGATTAATAGTGACTTTTCTCCATCGTCTAAGATTTGTTGCATGTTTCCCAGAATTGTTACAGAATCGTTATTGGTCGATGTGTCACGTAATTCACGAACGTTAAATTGTGCAATGGCAATTATCTGATGGGCACGATAAAATTTGTCCAGATTGTCTTTGAAAAAATTCTTAATTTTTGAATCAACTGATGCGTAACCTTCTTCGTTATTTATTTTCTTAATAAATATATTGAACGATATGTTGACGAAACTTTCATATAAACGCAATACACTGAATCGGTTTTTCAAATCAAATATTTCGTTTATATGCTTATTTGTTGACCTCCAATAATTCTCGAATTTTTCCTTGTTGACTTCTGCAAACATTCGAACCATTAGAGGTAGGCCAGTAAAACGGAAGTAGTCAGATTGTATACTGTCATGCAAAAGCTCGAGCAAACGTTTCGCAAATGTTTTAAATCGTTCGGAATCTTTCTGACTGATCCCAGAACTGATGTCCCAGTAGTTTCTCAAAAACAGCAGCTGCTCATCCTCAACTAATGGAACAAGATTTAATACCTCAACTTGCAATTCTTTCTTGAGTGTTTTTTTCACGTGATTTCTGCCACTTATGAAAACCCGAATATTATTCTTGCAGAACGTTTCTTTGATAAGCTTAATAGCTGTGCCCTGATGCAGTGCATCAATCTCATCGAAAGCATCTAGTAGAATAAAACATTGTTTTGGATAATTTTCCAAACTGTTTTGAATGAACTGTTGGATCGATTTTGAAAAAGCGGATTTTACAAGTGTGAATATATCGTTTCGTCCTTCGTTGTTTTTGAACAACCTACTCAAGCAAATCAGATAAACGTGTTTGTTGTAATCAGTTTGTAGTGAATATGTAATTTTTTTCATGAATGTTGTTTTCCCCATGCCTGGTTCCCCTACCAGTATGTAACAATTTTGACCATGCGGTTGTTCCAGCATTGCAATTAATCCAGCTTCTGTGAATTCTTTCTGTCCTTTTTGTGAGACTAGCTTACGGTCCACATAACTGCTGAAATCTGCTGCTTGTAAAATCCTACGCATTTCTGCTTTTATCATTTGAACACAGATATTTCCTTCGTAGCTGCTCAAATAAGGTTTCTGATTTCCTTCCAGGTTTGTAATCATGTGCCAATTTTCAAATTCTTTTTCAAATATTGCATGATATTTTGTTCTATCACTAATCAAGCCACGATCCTTCTCATGAACCCACTTCCCCACAACCGATTCTGTAATGTTATCTCTCAGCGGGGAGAGTTTGTCAGGCTGGTCGGTGCATATTACAAGGCATTCAAAAAAGCTTCTCAAATCAGACTCTTCGATAAACCGAGGAAAACTTGTTTCAACGGATTTGTTTTTCAATAGGCGTTTGTCTGCCTTCTTGCTGAAAATCACCTCTGACAGGCATTCAGTCGGTTCGTCCTGGGTAATATAATGTGATTGAAGCTCGTGCCATAACCATCGTTGATTGATTTCATCCTCATTTCCTGTAAATGTTTCTGAAAAGCGCACGGAGCTGTCTATCTTCAATATGGATCGTAAAGGAGTGGTGTATTTTCGTAAGATACTTTTTACTGTTCCGGAACTCTGAAGTTCAATTATAGCATCTTTCACGGCAACAGGTAATTCGTTTACCTTCATCAGTAGGGCCTGGATTTGCTCGGCTTTGGGTACATATTTCATAGTTGTTCTGTTGAATACCTTATTTTCCAGTGGGTCATTCGTAGCACAGCTTTTTATATCCATAAGCTCTCCCAGCTTACGTGTAGAATTTTCATCAATCGATTTATTGCTAAATATAATAAATCGCTTGGTGTATTTTCTCAGCTCACTTCGTTTGGAGACATTCATGAACGATTGGATGTACATTGGTAGGGAGAATTGAGTGTTTTCATCAAGACTTGAAGGGAAAAACTCTTCGTACTCAATTTTGGCATTCGATGATTGGCTGTGCTTTGCTTGAAAGAACCATACTTCCTTCCGATCGTCCAAAATCAGCACAACGTCATCAAACTTACCGGCCTCCTTCATTTCCGTTGCCAGGCGGAACCGACGATCTTCGAGAGATGCAGCAACGAATAACGTAAAAGCAAGGTCTCTCTCATATGCGAAACCATGACTTGTCCGACTTCCACTCCATGTGAACATTTTTGGAAGGAAAAATTCCTTTGTTGAATCCATATGAATGTGGCTGAAAATAGGAAAAAAATATCTTTATTAGTTCCAAAACAATGTAAACTTGTTTCTTAGTTACTGTAAGTTTGTAAAAAAAGAAAAATTGATGAATTTGTTTCCTTGCGGATGTAGTTTTCAGCTATGGTAAATCTTGCGATCGATATATTGCAATGACATTTTCTTTCATAAAATTCCGTAACATTTCCCATCCTTGATCCCAATACATTAAAAAGGTAATGAAAATTTACACGGTAAGTATGTGGAAAGTTATGGTAGAATTTTGAGAAGTACAGTGAGGATTCGCTTGTTGGGTCACGACTGCGCCCCGATTAGCGTCAGTGAATCGTGTTCGTTCGTTGGGGCAACTGACAACATATCAAAATGCTTTAGACACACGCAAGTGACGAGAAATACGTCACGAAACACTCACATAAGGCAATCTAGCGTTCATCACCCTTCTCTCTCAAGCAGTCACAGAGGATAGCAATTTTTTGTTTAATATTTTCATAGGAAAACATTTCCGTATGAAAACAAACCTATCCTCCTCGGGAACGAAACAGAGAAAGGTGATCAAACCACCGACGAACCGACGTGACAGTGGTGATTCAAAAGTGTCCCCCCCCAAATATAACGGTCGACTACCGAAGCGAGCGATCGCTTCTGTCAAATCAGCACAGACGCGAACCGTTTCCTATATGAACACACGGGGGTTCGGTGTCGAGCTAGGGGCCGTTCATAAACCACGTAGACTTTTTGGGGAGTGGGGGGGGTCTGACCAAAGTCTACGCTCCATACAAATTTCAAAATTTTTGTATGGACAAAAGTCTACGAGGGGGGAGGGGGGGGGGTCTGGGATGGCCAAATTTTGGTCTACGTGGTTTATGAACAGTCCCCTATCAAATCATCACGAGCCGTTATAGAGGTGGCGATTGTGTTCGGCTATTTTTCATCATGGCGTCGCGGACAACAAATTTGAATTTATTTGTTCTAGCTGTCACGTCGGTTCGTAGGTGATCAAACGTCAGATAGCCTTATACTTGCACAAACGTTCTGTACAGGAGCTGCGATGCGACGGCGGTCAAACGCAATGTTCTAAATTTCACAGGTTAGGCCATCGGACGAAGTGGTGTTTGTGATATGATAATTTTGAAGTAGTAGTCGTGTCATGTCAACTTCGGCAAGCCGAAATCGCACGTTTTGACATCGATGTCAATGTCAAGACAGTGCTTTTTAGTTGGGTTTTGCCCCAACCAGCGAACATCCAACCATCAAGGAGACAGTCCATCTAACGAACCGCCAACGAACGAATCGGGACTGTATGTTATTATTGATGTTGTTGTTAAAGTTGAGCTAAAGGACCAAACTCTCTGGTTGAGAGTTTAATAAGCATGCAAAACAATACAGGGCTCAGTCGCGTCTAGTGCCTGAAGAAGACAAGAAGCCTTTCAAGATTATTACCCGAAAACCTTTATTGGCGCATTTGCTCAAAAGGACTCGCGGCAAATCCCTGGAGAAAGGAACAGCCGCGTTTCTTGTTCCTCTCTTACTCCGTTCTTATGGCAGACAACATTGCGGCGTTTCCTCAAGTGCGGCTGTTCCTTTCCAAGAGGATTTGCCGCGTGGAATTTGGTGCAAATGCGCGATTGGATCCTCGGTTGGAACATCACAATAGCCGCGCAGTGTATAATATTCAGCAAACCAGTCAATATAACCCGTAGTAGAGACATAGGGAAGTGGAACCACAGAGAACAGACGAACATGCTCGAACAAAATTTCTTGAAAAACTTGTGTAAAGAAAAATCAAGCGCAGTAGCGACATCGACGGTGACTTTACCACCTAAAAACTCCTTCCGACACCATGATGGCGCTTAATTAAGAAATATTTCACTAGTGCACCTTTGAATATTCCTACTAAGAGATTGAGCTGGATTTGCTCAAATAACAAGATGTGTATGATTATTTCACTAAGTCAGCAACAAAATTTGAGCAAACCATTGAAAAATAATTCCACTACTTTCAATTAGAAATCATTTGAACAATAATACAATTATTATTTCCCTAGTAAACTCATACATTCTCTGGGTGGAACTATATCGGAGTGCACACTTGGTGACATTAGCGCCAATATATAAAACATCGGAGAATTTGCATCGCGATTCGAAATGTGACAGCGCCGCGTAATGGCCACATTGCCAGTTATTTCAAAACAACCGTTGCAATTCTTTACACAACTGCACTTCATGAGCTTAGACGTCTGTTCTCTGTGGTGGAACCATCTCTGCAGGGGTCCTATTTTGGGCACTTTTCTGCTATAACTCAGCCAATTCTGAACCAATTGACACAATTTTTGGAACGCGATGAGATACGTTTAGTATCTAGCCGTGTACAAAATTGCAACACAGAGAACAGACGTCTATGCTCATGAAGTGCAGTTGTGTAAAAAATTGCAACGGTTGTTTTGAAATAACTGGCAATGTGGCCATTAAGCGGCGCTGTCACATTTCGAATCGCGGTGCAAATTCTCCGAAGTTTTACCTTTTGGCGCTAGTGTCGCCAAGTGTGCACCCCAATATAGTTCCACCCAGAGAATGTGTGAATTTACTAGGGAAATAATAATTGTATTGTTGTTCAACTCATTTCTAATTCAAAGTGGTGAAACTAATGTTCAATGGTTCACTCAAATTGTGTTGCTGAATTAGTGAAACAATCATACACATCTTGTTATTTGAACAAATAAAGCTCAATCTCTGAGTTGGAATATTTAAAAGTGCGCTAGTGAAATATTTCTTAATTAAGCGCCATCATGGTGTCGGATGGAGTTTTTAGGTGGGAAAGTCACCGTCGATGTCGCTACTGCGCTTGATTTTTCTTTACACAAGATTTTCAAGCAATTTTGTTCGAGCATGTTCGTCTGTTCTCTGTGATTGCAAGTGATTGCAAGATTGGAATTGATTGAGTTATAGCGAAGTGTGCCCAAAATACCGGCCGCTGCCCAAGTGGTTCGCTACCCTAGTCCGGAGTGACCTTGTAGTACACGGACAGATTGGAAAATGCTAAAATACATAAATTATTTACTAAAACCATATTCGGTCTGCCCACCCTTTGGAATGCATATTTTAAGGTTTATTTGACAATTCATTTCAAACATTTATGCATTGGGAATGCATATACCGGGTATATTCGTGGTTGAATGCATATTTCAATTTATTTTTGTTTTTTTTTTAATTTACTCAATAACAAAGAAAAGTATGACTTGTTTGGCTTGGTTAAAGAGAAAATTATCAATTTATTGTCAGTTCTTTAAAGTTAGCATACAATTAATTGAATAAATTATAAATTACTTTAAACTACACATGAAATAAGTTCAGCCACATGGCCAGGAGGGATCAGCAGGGACTACAGCGACTGGAAGTTCCTCCCACGTTCCTTCACCGTTACATGGTATTTTGCGCCTACGTTATCCGGATATCTTCAAGAGCACGAACTGGGCGGATTTAGCCTCGCTGAAAAAAGTGATGAGAACATTTATTGTAATGTTTGTAATAAGAATGTGCTACTCGTACTTACTGAAAATGGAACAATAGCGTTCAATGATCCTACATGGCTCCCGGTATATGATAGGACCGCGGGAGGGCAGAACAAACATGCATACTTCCATGCTAGAATGTCCGGCATTCGGTGCGGCATGATCCGGAACATCAACAGGTTGAATTCAGCTTTCCGGTGATGAATACTAAAGTAGAACTATGAATTCTTAAGTACACGGTTTACTAGAAAACTGTACTGCTTACGGGATACTTACGGCCGTTATACTTCGTGGACCGAACAATCATGTTCCAACCTTTCTCAGGAATGTTGAAAATGTATATTTCTCTCGATAAACTCGCGTAAATGTTACAAATATCCGCGCGGAACTTAGTTATGGCGGTTAACGAGTTAAAATTTATTTTAATAAGTCCAAAGGATACAATCAGGGTCTTGATATTCATCAAAACCAATAAATTATAGAAATGCACAGAAGTGCATAATAAGAATGCACGTAATGCATATTTTTTATACACAGTAATGTTTATAAGGTGGAAATGAAAAATTATTATTAAATAAAGTGCTAACTGGTATATCAATTTTTCTCCGTGTAGTTTTTTTAAGTGTTTCAAATATAAAACAGTGGCGATGACAAAAATAAATTTTAACGTGTTTGAAATCAATTTAGAATAACATTTTTTTTATCCTAGTCGTGTTTCGCGATAGGAGCTGTTCTACAAGTCGTCCACATTTTTAGCAGTGAATCTTGATTGATTAAACGTGATTTTAGGTGGAAATTAAAAATTGGCAGCTTTTGTGAAGAAAACGCGTGGTTTGTACCCATGTTCTTGGTCCCTGTGTAGAGGGATGAAAAAGAACAAGGAGAGCAAGTACAATAGTCCACCATTTAGTTTTGCTAATTGTTGTAGTGTATCACGGTGTTCGATGGCCAGCAGCCTGAGAGTCGGCCAAAGATCTGCTATGTAGCCTACACGCTATGATCAGTTTACCTTTTTTCCAAAAGTGCACAACCGGAAATATGCGTAAATGTAGAGTGACTGGAAGGAAGAGTGGCGTCATGTTCCAATTCTGACAGGTCTCCTGCTCGTTTGGAACGGGAATTTGTATGGATTTGACAGATGACCGCTGTTCCAATTTTGACATTGACGCCACTTTCCCTTCCAGTCACTCGACGTAAAAGATATTCAAATCACAGAGAACAGACACTTAAGCTCGAACAAAAAAACGTTGAAATCGTGTGTAAATTATTTAAGTGCACCTCAACGCCACCAACGGAGACTGCCCCACTTATAAAGTCGAATTGACCTCACGATGGCAGTGTTCATGGTTCAAATACACTAGCCCACACTAGCGACACGAGCGCCAAACGGCCAAAAACAGCGAGTACTGGAAACAAAAATGACAACACAACAATATAAGTGATGGAACGCTAGCGCCACGCAACGGGAGCATAACCACATACTCTGATATGACCGTTACAAAGTTTTACTCAAGGCAGATAGTAGATAGATGTCTTCTCTGTGCTCTAATATAGGCAAACAAAACTCAAATATGGGTAATGTGGACCCAAATATGAATAATTATAACCCAAAATTTACCCATATTTTAGAAAAAATAGGTAAGCTAAGATCACGTGTAGGTAGCGGTGAGCTCATGGCGGTGAGAAGAGCAGTGTTCATCTGTGAGTAACGAGAGTTGTGTGAGAAGAAATTCAGTGTGTCCAGCCAACTATACAAACGCGATCCAGTGTTTCCCAAACTTTTAGGAGGTATCGCCCTTGGTTGGAGGGGTTGTATACTAGACACGACCGCAAGTCTGACGTTGAATAACGTCCGTTTATGCATTAGTTTCGATTATTGAATGATGTATTAACATTGATAAAGACAGTGGTGCGAAATTTTGGTTCGGTTTAGTTTGATTGTAGACGGCAATGGACTACCCGCTTTGCGCGCAGCCACAGTTGATCAGCAGGAGTAAATCAATTGAATTTTGTATGGCGAAATGCATCTAAACTTGAATTACTTGAAATACAAAGCATTTCCCGAAAAAAATATTTGGTAGGCTTAATAGTGGTCACCATTGTGCACAACCACTACCAAATATTTTTTGAATCATGTGTTCCACTTTGAAGAATTTGCCTTTAGATGGTATTCGCCATACAATATTTTTGCGATTTACTTTTAGCGATTTTTCGCGCATAGAAGTTAGCGCCACATTGGTCGATGCGGAGAGTAGGAAAACAGCCGAAGTAGTTAATTCATTGATAGTGGAGTTTATAATTTATCATTATTTTCGATGCGATTCATTCTTTATGAACTCTGGCGTTCAATTTGAATAGGTCATAAATTTGCTGGGATTCCTATACAGATACGACCTATTCAAATCGAAACATCTTTCTTCGCCTCTTTCGTGCGCATCAACGAATAGCGTGAATTGACCGATGAAGTCGCTTGTGTAGAAGCGCTTCTGTTTATGTGTGCAGTTAAATCACAGAGAACAGACATCCAGGCTAGAACAAATTTCATTCAGAAAGTTGTGTAAGGCTTTGAGTCTTCACTTGAGTAAGGTTGCAAACCAATATACGATGACAACACTAACGCCGCCAAACACCATATTGCCACAGTCAGTGGTGAATTGAAACATTTCAAGTGGTGAATTAAATTAGTATGGGAAATTAACCGATTGCAGCGCCACGCTATTGCCACTTGTGTTGCCGATTTCAAATGGCCGTTAAATTCCTTACACAGTTTCGGAACTGGACTTGGATGTCTGTTCTCTGTGGTTAAATGATCGTTTCATCTAGAAGAGCGATAAAATGCACGCGATACTTTTCGCACGGGTTGTTTTGTTTTTACAATAACATAGTCAGTTTTGAACCTGTTGAAATAGCAAAAAAATAAGATCGGATGTAAATATAGAAGATTGGCATTATTGAATTGATTTTTGAGGAAAAAAAATATACAAATGTAATTATATTTCCGTCAGTAATGTCTTTATGCACAGATAAAAATAATGAGATTTACACGTCATGTAAACTTCAGTTTAGTCATGTAAAGTTAATGTTATGATGGTTTACATGATATATTATGTAAATTTGTGTTATATGTCATGTAAACACACAGTCATGCTGAATTACATGACATATAATGGAAGTTTACATGATATTTTATGACTTTTACATGATATGTCATGTAAACTTCTATCTGTGATATCCCATGCTCCAATCATGTGCATCATAGGGGTCATTCAAATATGACGTATATGACGTCCATCGTTTAGGGGGGGAGGGGGGGGTCTGAGAAAGTGTGACACTCCATGTATAAGGTATACAAAATAGCGTGACAGGGGGGGGGGGAGGGGGGGTCTAAAATTCCCGAAAAATGATGGACGTCATATTTGAATCGGCCCATATGTCACAGAATTTTACGTTCTTTTTTCGATCTGCGTGTAAACACATATTTTTACTTTCCGAACTGGGCTGTGTTAATTTAAATGTCGGTTTCAATTTTGATAGATATGAGGCCGTAATACTGATTTTCGGGGCATGAAACCATTTTGTAGACTACGTAATTGTTCGTACCAAGATTCGCAAGTATGTAATATTTGTACATTTGTACAGGTTTTTTCATTCAATCATGTTTGCGTTATATACGAGTACATAATTTATTGATCTAATTTACACAAACAATAAATTGAATTATTTGGCAAATATATGCAAAAGTTTTAATACGTTATGAGATGTCTCTATTTTGTTACCATACGGTAACTTTGAGTTATTATTTATGGTGGGGGACTGTAGGGAAAAATATTATATAGCGAGTCAACGATCATTTTAAATGAGTGGGCGTCGTGCGTGTCGGCCCAACGCGCGAAACCGTGCGCCAATACGCGCGGAAAGGGTGGTGAGTTTCGCTAACCGTCTGAAGTGGGCAGCGATGTGGGCGGAAGCACGGCGAATCTCGGAGAGAATATCGAGCGATGGGCTACGAGATAGAGCACGACGGATGATCGGGATCAGTCCTTAGTGGCTTGCCCAGAAGAAAAGAAGTGTCGGTTTAGCTAGTTTCATTTAACACGTTTTGAGATGTTGGACATCTCATTTTGCACGTTTATGAAGTTGTGGTAGCAGTATTTATTTCGATTGTGCATCCGTGCCATCCTTTTTCTCGGCTGTTCATCGGAAGTCTGGCAATTTGCCGTCCCAAGACTTAGCACCGTGCTGACGTGCTGGTAACGGCCCGCACCACCTCTACGACAACCCGCGGAGGCCCCGAGCCGGTCCGCAAGCTACAAGTCTCTTGCCACGGAATCCCGCCGAAATCGACACTTCTCGTCCGAATTTCCAAGCATTGGAGGGCGAACCCGACCGCCGTTGCATCACAGCTCCTGTATACAGAACGATTGCACAAGTATGTGAGTGTTCCGTGACGTATTTCTCGTCACTTGCGTGTGTCTAGAGCATTTTGATCAGTTGTCAGTTGCCTCAACGAACGAACACGATTCGCTAATCGGGGCGCAGTCGTGACCCAACCAGCGAATCCGGACTGTATTGAAGGCGAAACATCTTTTTTGTTGTATTTTTATTTGTTAAGTACAAGGATCGGTATATTCGCCTCACTCCATTCATATTCACTCCTCTTTGCTGAAGCGAATCGAAAAAGATGCAGCAAACGGATCGTCGTGATCAAACACGCAACCCCATCACCAGTGGGAAGCGATGAGCCAACTGCTTGACATGAATATTCGTTGCCATTCGTCGCAGTTTGGATCGCAAGCGAATGAATGAATGGCGAATGGTGAAGAATGCTGGTGAGCGATCGAAGCGGCTATTATCATAAGTAGAAGAGAATTTCTGCATGTAATGCATACATTTTTACTGTATTGTTGTTGAAATGCTAGATTAGCAAAGAAACTAATTCGAAAACATCATAAATTCGTATGCACAATATCAATCGCATCACTCACGAATCGCATTCGCTTGCGATGCGAATGTGGACGAATGAGTAATTTCCAAATGTGGCTTCCTACCGTTCGCCGGAGTTTGCTATCGTCGCTGACAAGCATACACACGAACTAAAGCGACAACCGTTCGCTGCTGACTGTCTTCGAATGTGGAAGAAGATGAAAAGTGGAAATCAGGAACCCTGGTTAAGTAAAACTAGTATCGCCTCACAGCTTTTGGTATTCTACACCAAAGTCTTGATTTTTTAAGGAAGATTTTGAAAAAAAATCACTCAAAGAAGTTTACTTCTTCTAAATTTCCAATTATATTCTGAAGTCTGTATTCCGAAATTTCGGATATCATCATTAAATTTTTTAAATTTAAACCATTTTTATTAAATTTCCAGAATTCTGAAATTTTCCGTTCAAACTCTGAAATTGTTTTTTGAACTCCTTATGATTCTGCTTAGTTTTCGATGTTATCAATAGCTAGTAATTCAAAGCAAACATTTCGAAAAATTATTTTTTTTAGTTCTTTCCAAAATTATTACTGTCATTCTTCTCCAATCTTTTAGAGACGACATTTTTACATACATCACTACACACTCAATCCTGTATTAAATGTTCGGTACCGTAAAACGGGGTATCTTTGATAATGCGGGTAACTTTGATAGTGCGACAGGCATTATATAGCTTATCGCATAACTATGATTCCTTCAATCAGTTGAGAAAAAGGCAAACGTAGATCGAAACTATACATATGAAAATCCATCTTAAACGTATTTTCACTAAAACCGAGTTTATATAAAACTTTTTGAGCCAAAAATTAAAATTGTTGATATTTTTGTCATTTGTTGACCCCTTCAAACAATCTGCTGTACGACTTCGTTTCAATTATTTTTTCAATGAATGGCTACTTATTCTTGGTATGTCCATCATAGTAGATTCCAAATCTGGCCTTGAATCTCTTAACGAAGTGTGTTTTTACGAAATTGAAGCAATTTTGTAAATTAGGGCATAAATTTCCATACATTGATAAACGCCTAAGAGTATGCAATGCCCTTGTAAATTCATGTAGATAATTCTATGTTGTTCAAAATTTGTTAATAAAACATTAAAAAACGACCCAAAAAGAGAAAACTAACCATGAATGACATGTAATCATACGTTGATGTACCGTTTAACATACATTTTTACAAAGATAATGATTTTGGATAGCTAAATTCACTGTGTTTTTCACTCAGTACTCCACAAACTCATTTTTATATGCAGAATTTTGTAAAAAAAAAAACAATGTTTTGATATAAGAAATCTATCTCATATGTTCCACAAGGCTTCTCTCATCATTTTTATACTCCTAAGATTTCAATCTGTGCTTATTTTTTTAACATTTGATGTGTTTTTCAGGGCACTATCAAAGTTACCCCAACTTGAAAATCTGATTCCCGCTCATATGGAAAACTAAAAGTCACTTAAAATATTTAAAATCATCGAATCCTTCAATTGCAATTGATAACTGATACCCCAGTACTTGTTTTAAAAATATAAAACTAGGAGAAATACTGTTACATGGACAAATATCAAGAAAATTCGCTGAAAAACTATCAAAGTCACCCCGTTTTACGGTCGGTACCGTAAACCGGGGTCAAATTGATCTCCGGGTTGAAATTGATCAGACGTTTTTCTGTTACATAAAGCATATTTGAAATAGATTCCTTAGAAATATCGTTTAGTATCAGATTCGATCAGCATGATACTTGCAAGGAAACCATTTAAAGTATGCTTTATCTAACAGAAAAACGTCTGATCAATTTCGACCCAGAGATCTATTTGACCCCGGTTTACGGTACTTTTTTGACGAAAATAGAACAGCAGAACTATTTTGGTAGTTTCGGTAATCGATTGTACTGAACCTCAGTAGTGTAACAAACACTCTAGCGGAGATAGAGATCAAAACAAAAATGATTCTCCGAAAAATCATTCGTTACAGGGAATCTAGGTCTGAACCGCATGCTGATCGGTCGCCTTTGGTTGGCTCTGTGTTAAAAAAATTCAATTTTCTTTGCATCACCCGAAAACCTATATCAAACTACATCATCATGTTACAACGTGGGGGCTCAACCGGGATCAATCCCACAGCCGTTTCAACTTCTGCAAGAACGTTTGCGTCGATTGGAAAGTACCATACATAAATTAGAAAATATCATCACTTCTATTTTCAACATCGATTTGCTCGCTGATAAAAGTGATTGTGTGCAAGAAGCGCGTGCCATACCTTCAACTGCCAGTACAACAGAAAAACAATCAACTCAACCCAATATAAAGAAAAATAGGAATAAGGCAATCCATGACGATTTTTCGCGATGGGGGTGACAGCCAAAAATGTAAACACAGTGTGAGTGCTACTTAACAAAGTTTCGTCAAGTGTCGTTGGTGCTTAACAAATTCCTTTGTGTTGAACTGTCACCCCAATCGTCGGATGTCAAAAATACATGGTAAACAAAATAAATCAGCTGATCGCATCTGTCTCATGGATTGCCTTATACTTATGACACACATGTGATACAAGAATCACTGTACAATTGCTCTTGAAATGAATTCCACACTGATAATTCTCTCCGTTCAAGATAGTCTTGTTAGAATTTTCTTGACACTGTGTACCGTTGTACAGGAATCACACTCGTATCACATGTCTGTCTGGGGTATTATACGGAGATGGGCGATACCACTTCACAGCAGTTCCAGAGTACCCGTATTAGTAGACCCTGGTTTAATGGTAATGTGGATCATTTTACTGCAGCAGAATTCATACACCGATTTGAAAACTACGCACACATGCAAGTTAAACAACCATCGGATAAGTGGCTTGTGAATTCTGTTTTGGACTGTTTGAGTGGTGACCCGAAATTGTGGTATCGGGCGTTTTCATATAAGTTTGCTTCGTGGGATACCTTCAAGTCGCTCTTCATCAAACACTTTTGGGGAAACGGAGCACAACGATCTTTCATGGAACATCTACAGCGGGGATCATATCAGCAAACTGGGAAAACGTCGAAAATGAGTGCTTACTTTGCCCGGACAGTGAATCAAGCGAGATATCTATCAATTCCACCTACAGAAGAGAAATTACTTTTTATGATCAAATTTCATTTTCCTTTGCAACTTCAAACACAACTTTCTCTATTCACGGAACTCGAACAAGGTTATACGTTTCTAAAAGAAGAGGACTCATCGATGAATTCGTTTTTCAATAAAGCAGGACACTGTGAAGCTGCTTCATACTGTGCGACAACTGAGATGAATGATCGTTCTAGCGGGGGGAGATGTAACAAACACTCTAGCGGAGATAGAGATCAAAACAAAAATGATTCTCCGAACAATCATTCGTTACAGGGAGTCTAGGTCTGAACCGCATGCTGATCGGTCGCCTTTGGTTGGCTCTGTGTTAAAAAAATTCAATTTTCTTTGCATCACCCGAAAACCTATATCAAACTACAACATCATGTTACAGTAGACCAACTGTTAAGGGGGAAATGAGTTTGGATTTTCTAACACATGCTTGCTGTTCACCGAAACAGCCCATAGTTGAACACCACTACTGAGGCGCAGTCTGAGCTTCTACCTATTTCTAAAGAGGGTTCTGTAGCCAGCTTGAATGACAGGCAGAACTGAAGGGAGGCTAATACAACTACAACACAATAGACAGTGATGATAACAGTGAGACAGCACAAACATTGTTGTTTACATGCAGGATAGCAATTAAACCTTATTGCTAGTTTTGATATTTTCGCTTAACAGTAAGTTGTATTGCTGCCTTAATTAATTGAATTATATAAAATTTAAGAACTAAAATTACAGGCTAAATCTTAACGCTAGATTACTTTGTTGTGAATCGGTAAAAGTACTTAACGGAGACTAAATTGTAAGTAGAGTGAATGAACTAGATTTTCGAAGCCTTTCCTAATTAAATTGAATTTCAGCTTGAGCTGATTACCACCTAAATCGGGATAAGTGTTTGCTGAGAGAACTCCGGAAATACCTTTCGCAACACTTGCTAAATTTTCTCACATGTGTGAGTTTTCAATTGAAGATGAAGAAATACTCGAATTTTCACCACTATCTGATATCGAGTTGTTTTAAAATTTGCTTTAACGCTTGCTCAGGACACTTAGGGGTATTAGGGGCATAATGGACACCCTAAGCAAATGAGTATGTTAGGCCTGTATAACAGGCAAAAACTTAACATATTATCAGTTGGCTTACAACTTTAACTTGTTTCCATATTTCAATCATTTACAGCTGGTAGAATGTCATTATTGTGAAGAAATAATGAATTGAAAACCGTGTGTTTTTTGGGGCTGGCAGGAAAGGTTCGGAGCGAAATGGACACCCATCGGGGCATAATGGACACCCCTGAATATTTAATGCTGTATCTTTGAGAATATCGACCAGTTAAGTAATTTGCCAACGGAGATCAATACCACATAAATAATACACAGTATGCAACGCGCGTACATCCATTCAAAATTGCCAGTGTTCATTTCGCCCCGAATAAACTACAACATTGAAATTGCTATTTTCAGTGTGTTCTGATCAAAAATATAATACTTCATCCATTGCTAAATCTACGTATACATGTAGATAAGCTGACAATACACTTGTTTGTATGGTGGACACACTCAATCACTCGTAATGCCTTATTTGTTGTTGCTTAGAAATTATAAGAAATCCACCATATAAAGAACATACTTCAATTTCAATGATATTTTGATTATTTTGAAGGAATATAAATAGTACTTTTGAAAAATAGAACCATGACTTGTTCCTTTACACTTATGCATTGAAAGTTTCACACTCAAAACGGATTTGCGGGCTCGGCAAAAACGCGCACAGCCGTCTGCTCAGTAAAACCACAGAGAACAGACGAACATGCTCGAACAAAATTTCCTCAAAATGTTGTGTAAAGAAAAAAACAAGCTCACTAGCGATATCGACGGTGACTTCCCCACCTAAAAACTCATTTCGACACCATGATGGCGCTTACTTACGAAATATTTCACTAGTGCACCTTGAAATTTCCTAACTCAGAGAATGAGCTGTATTTGCTCAAATAACAATAAGCATATTGTTGATACACTAATTTTACAACAAAATGTAAGCAACCCATTGACAATTAGTTTCATTATTTTCAATGAGAAATAAGTTAAACGAGAATTCAATTTTTGTTTTCCAAGTAAAACCAACGCATTCTCTTGGTGGAACTATACTAGGGTGCACATCTGACGACACTAGCGCCAAAAGGTAAAACAACGGCAAATTTGTACCCCGATTCGAAATGTGACAGCGCCGCGCTACGGCCACACTGCTAGTTATTTCAAAACAACCGTTGCAATGCTTTACACAACCACACTTCATGAGCTTCGACGTCTGTTCTCTGTGGTAAAACTATCAGCCACAGAGAACAGACATCCAGGCTAGAACAAATTTCATTCAGAAAGTTGTGTACACGGTCAGAAAATTCACACAAAACTGAGCTAAAGTGGGACAACTCAAAATTGAGTAAATTTTTTTTCCAGCGCTTGCGCTGGCTCAAGTGCGAAAATCTTTTCAGTTTAAGCTGTATAATATTCTTGCTGATGTGAAGAATATTATACGGCTTAAATTGGTTGGACTTTTGCACTTGGGTCAGCGCTATCGATGGAAATGCAATTTACTCATTTTTTGAGCTGTTCCAGTTTAGCTCAGTTTTGTGTGAATCTTACTCATTTTAGAGTAACATTTTCTTAGCGTGTAAGGCTTTGAGTCTTCACTTGAGTAAGGTTGCAAACCAATATACGATGACAACACTAACGCCGCCAAACACCATATTGCCACAGTCAGTGGTGAATTGAAACATTTCAAGTGGTGAATTAAATTAGTATGGGAAATTAACCGATTGCAGCGCCACGCTATTGCCACTTGTGTTGCCGATTTCAAATGGCCGTTAAATTCCTTACACAGTTTCGGAACTGGACTTGGATGTCTGTTCTCTGTGTATCAGCTGATATCCCAGCAAAAAGTGACATTTGTTAGCTGGCTCTCAGCAAAACGATTGCCGAAGCTCAGCAATGAACTGTTAAAATTGCTGAGGTCTTAGCAAAATTGTTGTTTGCTGATTACTCGGCTGTGCAAATCTCGGCAAAAGAATGGAAAAATTCTGATATCCCGGCAATCTGAATTAAGTGTGTTTACATAAAAGTCAACGGTTTTGGCAAAAACAGGGGTGTCCATTTCGCCCCGGGTGTCCATTATGCCCCTAATCCCCCAACACAACATTTTCACAATATTTCACTGCAAAACTGCTATTGAGCGCTATCTTTTCCAAATTCCCCCCAGCGCATACCAGCTCGCATCATTTCACTAGCACTATCTTACCGGGAACAGTCTCACTTTTTAATTGCATCTCGAAACGTTCTTCTTCTTCTTTATGGCTCGACGTTCGCATTGGAACTTGGCCTGCCTCTCTTCAACTTAGTGTTCTTGGAGCACTTCCACAGTTATTAATTGAAGGGCTTTCTTTGCCTGTCATTGCATGAATTTGTACATTGTGTGGCAAGTACAATGATACACTATGCCCAGGGAGTCTAGAAAATTTTCCCGACCGGAACGGGTATCGAACCCGCCGTCTCCGGATTGAAGATCCATAGCCTTAACCACTAGGCCAACTGGAGACCCCTCGAAACGTAATTGCTTCCATAATCGAAGTGTAAAATGTTTCACCGGCTTCACAAATAGAATAATATTCACTACATCACGAAAAAGTCCGCGGCGATAGCCACACAATCGCGAAAACTGCACAAAATCGTTTTTCACTTTCCAACCGACGCGGTATTTACTTCCCTCACAGAGAACAGACGTCCAAGCTCATGTAGTGCTATTGTGTAAAGCATTGCAACGGTTGTTTTGAAATAACTGGGAATGTGGCCATTACGCGGCGCTGTCACATTTCGAAAAGAGGCACAAATTTGCCGTTGTTTTACCTTTTGGCGCTAGTGTCACCAAGTGTACACCCTAGTATAGTTCCACCAAGAGAATGTGTTCGTTTTACTTGAAAAACAATATTATGTTTCCAGTTCAAAACCGAATTAGCGAAATTTTTTCTTTTACTTGCGCTGCTTTTGCCTTGCGTTAAACACAATGTCGGAAGTGGGGCGCTGTATTGTACACCTGGTATTCTATACAGCGCCCCACTTCCGACATAGTGTATAACGCAAGACAAAAGCAGCGGAAGTAAAAGAAAAAATGTCGCTAATTCGGTTTTGAACTGGAAGCACAATAATTGAATTCTTGTTCAACTTGTTTCTTATTGAAGATAATGAAACTAATTATCAATGGGTTGCTCAAATTTTGTTGCTGGGGTAGTGAAATAATCATACACATCTTGTTATTTAAGCAAATACAGCTCAGAATCTGAGTAGGAAAATTTAAAGGTACGCTAGTGAAATATTTCTTCAGAAAGCGCCATCATGGTGTCGAAACAAGTTTTTGAGTGGGAAAGTCACCGTCGATGTCGCTACTGGGCTTGTTTTTTCTTTACACAAGATTTTCAAGCAATTTTGTTCGAGCATGTTCGTCTGTTCTCTGTGCTTCCATGCCGTCGATGTCGCTTCTGGGCTTGTTTTTTCTTCAAGATTTCCAAGCAATTTTGTTCGAGCATATTCGCCTGTTCTCTGTGTTTACAGGGAGTAAACAAACACTCCTGCACGCGGATGTGCAGATGAGGCAGGTTCGTTAGTGCATTTCAATTGTCTCTTTCCCATCTTCAAATTGTATATCACGCTGTGCAGATGACGCAAGAAATATGCACGCATAGACAATGGGAGAATAAAAGAAACAGCAAATCAAGAAAAGCCACACCATGTAAGTGCATTACATGGAAGCACAGAGAACAGACGAACATGCTCGAACAAAATTGCTTGAAAATCTTGTGTAAAGAAAAATCATGCGCAGTAGCGACATCGACGGTGACTTTCCCACCTAAAAACTCCATCCGACACCATGATGGCGCTTAATTAAGAAATATTTCACTAGCGCACCTTTAAATATTCCTACTCAGAGATTGAGCTTTATTTGCTCAAATAACAAGATGTGTATGATTGTTTCACTAATTCAGCAACACAATTTGAGTGAACCATTGAACATTAGTTTCACCACTTTGAATTAGAAATGAGTTGAACAACAATACAATTATTATTTCCCTAGTAATTTCACACATTCTCTGGGTGGAACTATATTGGGGTGCACACTTGGCGACACTAGCGCCAAAAGATAAAACATCGGAGAATTTGCACCGCGATTCGAAATGTGACAACGCCGCGTATTGGTCACATTGCCAGTTATTTCAAAACAATCGTTGCAATTCTTTACACAACTGCACTTCATGAGCTTAGACGTCTGTTCTCTGTGATTTACCTTTTGACGCTAGTGTCACCAAGTGTGCACCCCAATATAGTTCCACCCAGAGAATGTGTGAATTTACTAAGGAAATAATAATTGTATTGTTGTTCAACTCATTCCTAATTCAAAGTGGTGAAACTAATGTTCAATGGTTCACTCAAATGAATTAACACAGAGAACAGACGAACATGCTCGAACAAAATTGCTTGAAAATCTTGTGTACACGCTAAGAAAAAGTTACTCTAAAATGAGTAAGATTCACACAAAACTGAGCTAAACTGGAACAGCTCAAAAAATGAGTAAATTGCATTTCCAGCGATAGCGTTGGCCCAAGTGCAAAAATCCAACCAATTTAAGCCGTATAATATTCTTCAGATCAGCAAGAATATTATACAGCTTAAACTGATGAGATTTTCGCACTTGGGCCAGCGCTAGCGCTGGAAAAAAAAATTTACTCAATTTTGAGTTGTCCCACTTTAGCTCAGTTTTGTGTGAATTTTCTGACCGTGTAGTGTCACCAAGTGTGCACCCTAGTATAGTTCCACCAAGAGAATGTGGTGGTCACGGGGGTGATCACTTTAATAATAATATTTCATATGAGTATTAATGCAATTAAATATATTTAATTTTATGGCAATTTGTAGATGCCATAAAAAAAGTCAATGAACTGAAATTCCGATCATAGCAAACTAAGACATTTTTTTCCATTATTTATTTATTTGGTTGTCACCGGAAAAGTTCAAATGAATTTTACGCTATAGTTTTTTCGCTATTTAATGAATATTTTCTTTCCAGAGTTCTTCCAAAAATATGTTAACACAACAATGCCGGCTTTAATTTCCTATTGGATGTGACAATAATGACTGAGTGAAGCAAAATCGTTTATCAACTTGCTAGTAGATGTGAGAAAACTTCCTCGTAGGTCGACAGTGGCTCTTTCCCTTCTGCATGAAGTTTGATCCGAGGTTTGGTCAGCCCCATAAATACTTCAAAAGTATATGGAGTTAATTAACGACTCAAAAGCTGATAAACAGTTTTTAATATCGGAAAAGTAATTAAGCTAAACCTACACCCTAAACCTTTTTGACATCTAATTAGCAAATTTTGCTAGGCTGGTTGCATTCAGCAACACAATTTGCTGAAATTCAGAACAGTTTTCTGAATCATTCTGAAACTGATAGCGCACACAGTTGTGCTGAATCCCAGCAAAATATTGCTGGAAATTCAGAAAATTATTTCGCTGATTTTTGCTGTAAGCGTTTGATGTGTAGAGCTAATGTCAAACAGGAAACTATCAACTAAACGTGTAAAACATAATGGAAAGGAAAAAAACAATTCGCCAGAACTAAATGGGGTTGGTATCTCCGGCTGATGTCGGAATGCAGTTACTGCGCCTTATACATAACGTCATCCACTGATTAGGCGAAAATGAACCATTTTTGTACCCATATATTTTTGTATATTTATACATTTTTAAGAATTCAATTCCTAGTCCAAGAATCCTAGATATCCCAGAATATGATGTGCGAGTCTAAACTGCGAAGGGTCCCAAATGTGTGTCTTGATGATTCAAAGGTGGCATTTCAGGAGGACTATAGTCCTTCGGGATCCTAGTCTTTGGAGATGCTATATTGCACTAATGGAGTGTCCTACCTCAGCAATTTTGAATTTTTTCACCCTAGAATAAAAAAAATATAGATATCACATGGAATCAAGAACAAATTTTACCTTGAAATATTTTTTAGAATATCTGACTTTGAAAATGACAGACACAAACAATCGAAGAAATAAGTAGGGAGTCAGTGATTGCTGTGATTGTAGGATAATATTACAGTTCAGTGCTTGAAGTTTTATAGCATTAAAATTTATTAGAGTTGAATAAATATATTTAAAAGTTCCTAATATTATTAGAGTGAGCAGCCCCGTGGTGGTGGTTTTACTTGGAAAACAAAAATTGAATTATTGTTCAACTTGTTTCTAATTGAAAATAATGAAACTAATAATCAATGAGTTGCTCAAATGTTGTAGCTGCACGCTAAGAAAATGTTACTCTAAAATGAGTAAGATTCACACAAAACTAAGCTAAACTGGAACAGCTCAAAAAATGAGTAAATTGCATTTCCATCGATAGCGCTGGCCCAAGTGCAAAAATCCAACCAATTTAAGCCGTATAATATTCTTCACATCAGCAAGAATATAATACAGCTTAAACTGATGAGATTTTCGCACTTGAGCCAGCGCAAGCGCTGGAAAAAAGATTTACTCAATTTTGAGTTGTCCCACTTTAGCTCAGTTTTGTGTGAATTTTCTGACCGTGTGGATTGATGAAATAATCATAAACATCTTGTTATTTGAGCAAATACAGCTCAGAATTTGAGTAGGAAAATGTGAAGGTGCGCTAGTGAAATATTTCTTTAGAAAACGCCATCATGGTGTCGAAACAAGTTTTTGAGTGGGAAAGTCACCGTCGATGTCGCTACTGAGCTTGTTTTTTCTTTACACAAGATTTTCAAGCAATTTTGTTCGAGCATGTTCGTCTGTTCTCTGTGGCTTAAATAACTAGATGTTTATGACTATATCACTAATCCAGCAACAAAATTTGAGCAACCCGTTGATAATTAGTTTCATTATTTTCAATAAGAAACAAGTTGAACAATAATTCAATTTTTGTTTTCCAAGTAAAACCACCACATTCTCTTGGTGGAACTATACTAGGGTGCACACTTGGTGACACTAGCGCCAAAAGGTAAAACAACGGCAAATTTGTACCCCGATTCGAAATTTGACAGCGCCGCGTAATGGCCACATTCCCAGTTATTTCAAAACAACCGTTGCAATGCTTTACACAACTGCACTACATGAGCTTGGACGTCTGTTCTCTGTGGAATTAACTACATCGGCTGTTTTCCTACTCTCCGCATCGACCACTGCACAATGGTCCCAGGTCCGAATCTAGCTAGACAAAATTATTTACGGCGAAACTATTGATTTTAGCTATATGGTGTCTTTGGGAAAGTTTTTCCAAAATTTGTGTCCTATTTAGTCAATAAATTGAAATTAGGGTGGTCCAAATGGTTTAAAAGATTTGTATATCAGCTTTTTTGTTTTTCCAAATACACCTATACAATGTTCTACAAAGTTTTAGAACAATTAACTTGGAGCAACTTTGCCGAAGAAACCAACCTCCTAACTATTACGGTTGACGAGTTATGATTTTTTGAAGCTTGGATGTTAGAGTGGACCTTAAAAAATCAGTTTTTTGCTTATAACTTTTCATAGGGACATTTCTCGCAAAAACGTTGTTCCGAGCACTTTTAGATCTTTTGATTTTACACTTTTTCTCCGAAGAGGGCAATGTTATATCTCTTGAAATAAGAAAGTTATGCAAGATTTTCTCTTAAAAAATCGCTTTTCTTACATGTAAATATTTCAGAATGGCGCAAACCGATTTTCAATCTTTTAAATCCATTCAAAAGATCTCACTTTCATTGTTCGATGGTGAAAAAATGAAAGAAGTGTTTTTTGTTTAAAGCGCTTAATTAATTTTTGAAAATATGTCATTTTTCATCAAAAAATGGCCATAACTTCAAGAATATACAAAATACAGATATGATGTCTTCGGCAAAAAGGTGCACAATTGAATGCTTTGAAATTGTCTAGAACTAAGTTTTTTTGAAGAATCAACACATAAAAACATATTTTAAAAAAATTGGATTTTTAACTAAAAAATAAACACTATCAACGTTTCAAAGAACCTTCTGTCAATGCTACCCTAATGAAAGGTTCCATACTTTTCTCCCTATGTTGGATTTCTAAAAACAATCGATTAGATTGTATATACTTAATATTTTGGTTTATTGAGCTTAGAACAAATAAAAATTAAAACTACATATCTTTTCAATTCAATTCAAAATAACAAGTTCTTGAGCTTTGGCTGGAAGAGAGTTTAAAGGCGAGGGGGACGACTCTTCCCGATATCCTAGATTTTTGACCAAAACCTACAAGGAATCACATATTTTTCATAATTTCAACAAAACTGAAGAAATTAATAGAAAATCGATCAAAATCAACCATATCCGAAACATCCGATAAAATCGATTATAATGTTGGCTTATCCCCATAAAATCGAACAAAATCGATGCACATCCCTGAACAAAAATGTCAAATTTTCTCAATTTTGTTTTGTTCTCCCTTTTCTTCCGGATGGAGTTTGTTTATAAACAACAGCGATCACGGATGTGACTGTTGTTTACATAGTCTACGCATTATTTTAATCCTCGTTTTAATCCTCAGAATGATATGATGATATTATCTTGCAAATACGTCTTCTCAATAACAACATTTCCCATATTTTCGAGGTGATTCGTTGTTGAATTCGGTAATTTCAGCAATTCCAACTGCTGTTCGACCAGCTGATGGCTGACGCATTAGCCGACGCTGCTGATTGTTTACCTGGAAGAGTTGTCAAAATTTTCGACTTGGCGTCGCGACGTCGTAAAATTTTAAGAGATGTTAGCCGTTTTCAGCGTCAATTTTCGCTGAGTTTCGAACGATTTTTTTCATTTTATTCGATTTTTCAGATATGTTCCATTTTTACCATTTTGCTGAAAATAAATAGCATAAAATCGATTATAACTTGGAAAATGGCAGAAAATGAGAAAAATCCGAAAAAATCGAATCGATATTCGGTATAATGGAAACAATAATGAATAATTCAGAAAATCAAAGAAAATTACGGCTTATCGCACGGAAATTGAAGCAAATTGATTACTGTCGACCCCCTCGTTTAAAGGAGAATCGTTGCTTTTCCTATTCATCAAGGAAATCACTGGATCGGATGTTAGAAGCAAACGTTGGAAGACGTCTTCGATGTTTGCCGTTCTGCTGAATTTCCTGGAGTGGAATTCTCGGAACTTTCTGATAGACTTGTTCCGGGTCTCCAGTGCTTCCTCGCTCAACATTCCAACAGGAACAGTACTGTGCTTCGCGATGGCACCGCCGTGGACCAAAATTTTGTGGAGAGTTGGAGACAGCGGATACCAACTATATAGGCTAGAATAAATTATTATTATTATCCAATTCCATTATTATTAGTTTTATTATTATTATATGTCAAACTACATCTTACCTGATATAAAGTTTCCTAGTCGTTTCCAAGTAGTTTTGGAATACTTCCACGTTGATATCACTCTTACAGTTGATAATAACTAGAATGATGTACATTCTCTCCAGTAGATCTTCATTCAACCCCGTAATTTCGCAGATTGTACGCCATTCTTTGAAGAACGTTCGTGAGGTATTACCATCATTGCTGTTGCCACCGCTCGGTAACGGTTCGCTAATTCTGAGCCCTAGTCTTCGTTTTATTTCGGCTCGAATGGTGGCTTCTCGTTGACGGACAGCTTCGTTAGACTTCGCTACGCGCCATGTCGGTTTTTCCATTTTTAGTCGATATGCTACCTTAAGAAACAGTTCCAGTGTCCGAATATAGCAATGGAGAGGGGAGAATCCACGAGAGAACTTTTCAGCGTTGGTCTCGTTCAGATCGTTGGTTGCGTCATTCAGATTCTTTCCGCTTTTCCCACAAAATGAGCAGGATTGCGAGTTTGTTTCTGTGAGGTCGTTTACTACCTTAGTATCCATCATACTTAGAATTAACGAAGAATATACAGTAATTGTCCGACCGTCTTGAAGAATTTCAGTTGGCGTCAGATTTTTTATTTGATCTCGCACTTTCTCAACTTCATTTCGCGTTAGCTGAGCAGATTCCTTCAAAAAAATTAGCTTGATCGGTCTGCACAACGAAACGGAAGAAGGTAGATCATTTTTCCAAAAAATATCTCGTTCGTGCTCTGAGATTCTTCCAATTAATTGGAGAGGAACAAGAGCCATCGAAAATATGTGTGAATCATTTTACTCTCGTAATTCACTGTCTTCATCCGTTTCAACAAAGTTTTGCTTATAGCGAGAGTGATTGCTACTGCCATCGCAGCCCCACTTATAGTTAATCTCAATCGTATTACAAGCCGAACCAGCAAGAATACTTCTATGGCTTTCTATTAAGCGTTTGTTTGTGTGGTCAACTAGGGATTGGAGGAGAACTTCGGCTGCTGATGGTTTTATCGTAATACCTGAAAATTATGAATATCTCATGACTATTTTTGCATTCCCATAATTATCTGTCCATAAGCAACATAGATTCATTTCGATCATGTTAGATAATAGAAAAGATGTTTTGTGATGCCTTTATAGTGTATGAATGGGCCCTATCTAATGAAATAGAAATTACCTTCAGGATACGTCAGCTTCTTTTCCTCCAAAACCCGATTGTAGGACGGATACAAATCACACCCTTTCTTCAAATCCGATGCACGAATGTCATTGTATTGACTCTTGGAAAATCCGTTCTTACAAATAAATGCCAAAGCTTCAGTCGGTGAATACTGCTCCACTCCGGCATCACTAGACTTCATAGATTGCTTCAAGCTAGTGGCGGTTTCTGGAAATTCAGAAATATTTTTGATGATCTTTGCCGCATCTCTATGTCCGGAACTTGTGGCTCTTGTTGCCGCTGCAAACATCAACTCCTGATACGGAACTTCGACGCTGATATCATGAACTTTTCGCTGCTTCGATTTTGTGCTTGAGGTTTCAAATGATTTAAGCGGACGCCCTCTCTTGGTGTTCGACATCGGAAGTTCTTTGAAAGTTTCAAACCCACTCAACCAAATTTTGTTGCGCTCAAAGAAACGGTTTTTTTCCGGTTGCTCTTTTCCATGCTGTTGTGAATTTGAGTGCGAAAAAGCTAATTTTCTTTTGAAGTTCTGCAGTATCAATTGTTTTGCCCTGGAACTTGTCAATAACGTACTGACACAAAGATGTTGTAGAACTATCGGTAATGAATTGTTCAGCCAATTCATGGAAGGCGACTTTAAGACCTGGTGGAAAATTTAGTTAGGGAATCTACTTCAAAAGTTGAGAAATTATGTAACTTACCAACTGACATCTTGCTTTTTTCTGTGGAACGATAACGCACTAACCAAAATTCAACAGCATGCATGCAGAAAATCATGCTCTGCTGACTAGGCTTCTTTGAACTAGGCTACTTTGATCTAGGCTACTTTGATCAGCATTCCTTTTCTAATCGGGTTACATTGTCACTCAAACATTGTTTTCTCAAATATATTTTTATGTGTTGGTTTAAAAAAAAACTTTGTTCTAGATATTTTTAAAGCATTCAATTGCGCACGTTTTTGCCGAAGACATCATACTCGTAATTCGTACATTGTTGAAGTTGACTGTTTTTAGAAAATCAACATATAGAGACAAGTATGGAACCTTTCATTAGGGTAGCATTGACAGAAGGTTCTTTGAAACGTTGATAGTGTTTATTTTTTAGTTAAAAATCCAATTTTTTTAAAATATGTTTTTATGTGTTGATTCTTCAAAAAAACTTAGTTCTAGACAATTTTAAAGCATTCAATTGCGCACCTTTTTGCCGAAGACATCATACCTGTATTTTGTATATTCTTGAAGTTATGGCCATTTTTTGATGAAAAATGAAATATTTTCAAAAATTAATTAGGCGCTTTAAACAAAAAAACACTTCTTTTATTTTTTCACCATCGAACAATGAAAGTGAGATCTTTTGAATGGATTTAAAAGATTGAAAATCGGTTTGCGCCATTCTGAAATATTTACATGTAAGAAAAGCGATTTTTTAAGAGAAAATCTTGCATAACTTTCTTATTTCAAGAGATATAACATTGCCCTCTTCGGAGAAAAAGTGTAAAATCAAAAGATCTAAAAGTGCTCGGAACAACGTTTTTGCGAGAAATGTCTTTATGAAAAGATATAACACAGAGAACAGACGTCCAAGCTCATGAAGTGCGGTTGTGTAAAGAATTGCAACGGTTGTTTTGAAATAACTGGCAATGTGGCCATTACGCGGCGCTGTCACATTTCGGATTGCGGTACAAATTCTCCGATGTTTTACCTTTTGGCGCTAGTGTCACCAAGTGTGCACCCCAATATAGTTCCACCCAGAGAGTGTGTGAATTTACTAGGGAAATAATAATTGTCTTGTTGTTCAACTCATTTCTAATTCAAAGTGGTGAAACTAATGTTCAATGGTTCACTCAAATTGTGTTGCTGAATTAGTGAAACAATCATACACATCTTGTTATTTGAGAAAATACAGCGCAACCTCTGAGTAGGAATATTTAAAGGTGCGCCAGTGAAATATTTCTTAATTTAGCGCCATCATGATGTCGGAAGGAGTTTTTAGGTGGGAAAGTCACCGTCGATGTCGCTACTGAGCTTATTTTTTTCTTTACACAAGATTTTCAAGCAATTTTGTTCGAGCATGTTCCACAGAGAACAGACGTCTGAGCTCATGAAGTGTAGTTGTGTAAAGAATTGCAACGGTTGTTTTGAAATAACTGGCAATGTGGCCATTACGCGGCGCTGTCACATTTCGAATCGCGGTGCAAATTCTCCGATGTTTTATATTTTGGCGCTAGTGTCACCAAGTGTGCACCCCAATATAGTTCCACCCAGAGAATGTATGAATTTACTAGGGAAATAATAATTGTATTTTTGTTCTTCTCATTTCTAATTGAAAGTAGTGAAACTAATTTTCAATGGTTTGCTCAAATTTTGTTGCTGACTTAGTGAAATAATCATACACATCTCGTTATTTGAGCAAATACAGCTCAATCTCTTAGTAGGAAAATTTAAAGGTGCGCTAGTGAAATATTTCTTAATTTAGCGCCGTGGTTTGGTCGGAAGGAGTTTTTAGGTGGGAAAGTCACCGTCGATGTCGCTACTGCGCTTGATTTTTCTTTACACAAGATTTTCAAGCAATTTTGTTCGAGCATGTTCGTCTGTTCTCTGTGCATGTTCGTCTGTTCTCTGTGGATATAAGCAAAAAACTGTTTTTTTAAGGTCCACCCTAACATCCAAGCTTCAAAAAATCATAACTCGTCAACCGTAATAGTAAGGAGGTTAGTTTCTTCGGCAAAGTTGCTCCAAATTAATTGTTCTAAAACTTTGTAGAACATTGTATAGGTGTATTTGGAAAAACAAAAAAGCTGATATACAAATCTTTTAAACCATTTGGACCACCCTAATTTCAATTTATTGACTAAATAGGACACAAATTTTGGAAAAACTTTCCCAAAGACACCATATAGCTAAAATCAATAGTTTCGCCGTAAATAATTTTGTCTAGCTAGATTCGGATCTGGGACCATTGTGACTGTGGCGCTAGCTTCTATGCGCGAAAAATCGCTAAAAGTAAATCGCAAAAATATTGTATGGCGAATACAATCTAAAGGCAAATTTCTCGAAGTGGAACACATTATTCGAAAAAATATTTGGTAGTGGTTGTGCACAATGGTGACCACTATTAAGCCTACCAAATATTTTTTCGGGAAAAGCTTTGTATTTCAAGTAATTCAAGTTTAGATGCATTTCGCCATACAAAATTAAATTGATTTACTCCTGCTGATCAACTGTGGCTGCGCGCAAAGCGGGTAGTCCATTGTGTTACTGAATAAGTGAAACAATCATACACAACTTGTTATTTGAGTAAATACAACGCAACCTCTGAGTAGAAATATTTAAAGGTGTGCCAGTGAAATATTTCTTAATTTAGCGCCATCATGGTCATGGTGTCGGATGGGGTTTTTAGGTGGGAAAGTCACCGTCGATGTCGCTACTGCGCTAGATTTTTCCTTACACAAGATTTTCAAGCAATTTTGTTCGAGCATGTTCGTCTGTTCTCTGTGGGTAAATCATCGGAGAGTTTGCACCGCGATTCGAAATGTGACAGCGCCGCGTAATCACAGAGAACAGACGTCCAAGCTCATGTAGTGCAGTTGTGTAAAGCATTGCAACGGTTGTTTTGAAATAACTGGGAACACAGAGAACAGACATCCAAGTCCAGTTCCGAAACTGTGTAAGGAATTTAACGGCCATTTGAAATCGGCAGCACAAGTGGCAATAGCGTGGCGCTGCAATCGGTTGATTTCCCATACTAATTTTATTCACCACTTGAAATGTTTCAATTCACCACTGACTGTGGCAATATGGTGTTTGGTGGCGTTACACGGTCAGAAAATTCACACAAAACTGAGCTAAAGTGGGACAACTCAAAATTGAGTAAATTTTTTTTCCAGCGCTTGCGCTGGCTCAAGTGCGAAAATCTTTTCAGTTTAAGCTGTATAATATTCTTGCTGATGTGAAGAATATTATACGGCTTAAATTGGTTGGACTTTTGCACTTGGGTCAGCGCTATCGATGGAAATGCAATTTACTCATTTTTTGAGCTGTTCCAGTTTAGCTCAGTTTTGTGTGAATCTTACTCATTTTAGAGTAACATTTTCTTAGCGTGTAGTGTTGTCATCGTGTATTGGTTTGCAACCTTACTCAAGTAAAGATTCAAATCCTTACACAACTTTCCGCACGCACGGTCAGAAAATTCACACAAAACTGAGCTAAACTGGGACAACTCAAAATTGAGTAAATTTTTTTTCCAGCGCTAGCGCTGGCCCAAGTGCAACAATCTCATCAGTTTAAGCTGTATAATATTCTTGCTGATGTGAAGAATATTATACGGCTTAATTTGGTTGGATTTTTGCACTTGGGCCAGCGCTATCGCTGGAAATGCAATTTACTCATTTTTTGAGCTGTTCCAGTTTAGCTCAGTTTTGTGCACGCTAAGAAAATGTTACTCTAAAATGAGTAAGATTCACACAAAACTGAGCTAAACTGGAACAGCTCAAAAAATGAGTAAATTGCATTTCCATCGATAGCGCTGACCCAAGTGCAAAAGTCCAACCAATTTAAGCCGTATAATATTCTTCACATCAGCAAGAATATTATACAGCTTAAACTGAAAAGATTTTCGCACTTGAGCCAGCGCAAGCGCTGGAAAAAAAATTTACTCAATTTTGAGTTGTCCCACTTTAGCTCAGTTTTGTGTGAATTTTCTGACCGTGTGTGAATCTTACTCATTTTAGAGTAACATTTTCTTAGCGTGCGGTCAGAAAATTCACACAAAACTGAGCTAAAGTGGGACAACTCAAAATTGAGTAAATTTTTTTTCCAGCGCTAGCGCTGGCCCAAGTGCGAAAATCTCATCAGTTTAAGCTGTATAATATTCTTGCTGATGTGAGGAATATTATACGGCTTTAATTGGTTGGATTTTTGCACTTGGGCCAGCGCTATCGATGGAAATGCAATTTACTCATTTTTTGAGCTGTTCCAGTTTAGCTCAGTTTTGTGTGAATCTTACTCAATTTAGAGTAACTTTTTCTTAGCGTGCGAATGGATTTTGTTCTAGCCTGGATGTCTGTTCTCTGTGCTGGGAATGTGGCCATTACGCGGCGCTGTCAAATTTCGAATCGGGGTACAAATTTGCCGTTGTTTTACCTTTTGGCGCTAGTGTCACCAAGTGTAGTATAGTTCCACCAAGAAAATGTGGTGGTTTTACTTGGAAAACAAAAATTGAATTATTGTTCAACTTGTTTCTTATTGAAAATAATGAAACTAATTATCAACGGGTTGCTCAAATTTTGTTGCTGGATTAGTGATATAAGGCAATCTAGCGTTCATCACCCTTCTCTCTCAAGCAGCCACAGAAGATAGCGATTTTGTGTTTAATATTTTCATAGGGAAACGTTTCCGTATGAAAACAAACCTATCCTCCTCGGCAGCGAAACAGAGAAAGATGATCAAACGTCAGATAGCCTTATAGTCATAAACATCTAGTTATTTAAGCAAATACAGCTCAGAATCTGAGTAGGAAAATTTAGAGGTGTGCTAGTGAAATATTTCTTCAGAAAGCGCCATCATGGTGTCGAAACAAGTTTTTGAGTGGGACAGTCACCGTCGATGTCGCTACTGAGCTTGTTTTTTCTTTACACAAGATTTTCAAGCAATTTTGTTCGAGCATGTTCGTCTGTTCAGACGTCCAAGCTCATGTAGTGCAGTTGTGTAAAGCATTGCAACGGTTGTTTTGAAATAACTGGGAATGTGGCCATTATGCGGCGCTGTCAAATTACGAAATAGGGTACAAATTTGCCGTTGTTTTACCTTTTGGCGCTAGCGTCACCAAGAGTGCACTCTAGTATAGTTTCACCAAGAGAATGTGTTGGTTTTACTTGGAAAACAATAATTGAATTTTTGTTCAACTTGTTTCTTATTGAAAATAATGAAACTAATTATCTATGGGTTGCTCAAATTTTGTTGCTGGATTAGTGAAATAATCATAAACATCTTCTTATTTAAGCATATACAGCTCAGAATCTGAGTAGGAAAATTTAAAGGTTCGCTAGTGAAATATTTCTTCAGAAAGCGCCATCGTGGTGTCGAAACAAGTTTTTGAGTGGGAAAGTCGCCGTCGATGTCGCTACTGAGCTTATTTTTTCTTTACACAAGATTTTCAAGCAAATTTGTTCGAGCATGTTCGTCTGTTCTCTGTGGTGTCATTCAGTGATATACACATGTATAAGTGTGTTGTGCAAATATAATCACACGGTCAGAAAATTCACTCATTTTGGAGCTAAAGTGGGACAACTCAAAATTGAGTAAATTTTTTTTACAGCGATAGCGCTGGCACAAGTGCGAATATCTCAACAGTTTAAGTTGTATAATATTCTTGCTGATGTGAAGAATATTATACGGCTTAAACTGTTTGGATTTTTGCACTTGGGCCAGCGCTATCGCTGGAAATGCAATTTACTCATTTTTTGAGCTGTTCCAGTTTAGCTTAGATTCGTGTGAATCTTACTCATTTTAGAGTAACTTTTTCTTAGCGTGCAGAAACCATTTGAGAAATGGCCAGTCCATATTCCCACCATGTTTCACTAGTGTTCATCGCTATAATATTTGACAATTTCTGCACAGTATAACCACAGAGAACAGACGAACATGCTCGAACAAAATTGCATGAAAATCTTGTGTAAAGAAAAATCAAGCTCAGTAGCGACATCGACGGTGACTTTCCCACTCAAAAACTTGTTTCGACACCATGATGGCGTTTTCTAAAGAAATATTTCACTAGTGCACCTTTAAATTTTCCTACCCAGATTCTGAACTGTATTTGCTCAAATAACAAGATGTTTATGATTATTTCATTAATCCAGCTACAAAATTTGAGCAACCCATTGATAATTAGTTTCATTATTTTCAATTAGAAACAAGTTGAACAATAATTTAATGTTTGTTTTCCAAGTAAAACCACCACATTCTCTTGGTGGAACTATACTAGGGTGCACACTTGGTGACACTAGCGCCAAAATGTAAAACAACGGCGAATTTGTACCCCGATTTGAAATTTGACAGCGCCGCGTAATGGCCACATTCCCAGTTATTTCAAAACAGCCGTTGCAATGCTTTACACAATAGCACTACATGAGCTTGGACGTCTGTTCTCTGTGGTATAACCACAGAGAACAGACGAACATGCTCGAACAAACTTGCTTGAAAACCTTGTGTAAAGAAAAATCAAGCGCAGTAGCGACATTGACGGTGACTTTCCCACCTAAAAACTCCTTCCGACACCATGATGGCGCTTAATGGACTACCCGCTTGGCGCACACCCACAGTTGATCAGCAGGAGTAAATCCATTTTATTTTGTATGGTGAAAAGCATCTAAACTTGAATTACTTGAAATAGAAAGCTTTTACTGAAAAAATATTTGGTAGGCTTAATAGTAGTCACCATTGTGCACAACCACTACCAAAAATTTTTTCGAATAATGTATTCCACTTCGATAAATTTGCCTTTAGATGCTATTCGCCATACAATATTTTTGCGATTTACTTTTAGCGATTTTTCGCGCATAGAAGCTAGCGCCACATAGGTCTATGCGGAGAGTAGGAAAACAGCCAATGTTGTTAATTCATTGAGAAATATTTCACTAGCGCACCTTTAAATATTCCTACTCAGATGTTGAGCTGTATTTGCTCAAATTACATGATGTGTATGGTTATTTCACAAAGTCAGCAACAAAATTTGAGCAAACCATTGAAAATTAGTTTCATTACTTTCAATTAGAAATGAGTTGAACAACTATACAATTATTATTTCCCTAGTAAATTCACACATTCTCTGTGTGGAACTATATTGGGGTGCACACTTGGTGACACTAGCGCCAAAAGGTAAAATATCGGCGAATTTGCTCCACAATTTGAAATGTGACAGCGCCGCGTAATGGCCACATTGCCAGTTATTTAAAAACAGCCGTTTCAGTTCTTTACACAACTGAACTTCATGAGCTTAGACGTCTGTTCTCTGTGGTATAACATACTGTTATAGCCGGGGTCCGTGGCGTAGCTGGTCACACGTTCGCTTCATATGCGGATGGTAATGGGTTTGATTCCCAGCCCCGGCACTTGCAATTTTTCGTCAGTTGCTCTTCTCCCGGAGAGCGGCTGACACCTGACCCTCTTCTGAGCATATGCTCAACGGACCCGGAAACCTGGACATCGGAGAAATGCAACTCATAATGGGCCCCCAATCGGACTGGAAAAGGAACAACAAGTACCCATCGACATCCTCGTGCTCATCATTCTACCAAGAAAAGAGTAGAACAGTGAAAGCAGCACGAAGGCAACCAATTCGATATAGTAAAATGGAATACTTATAGACGCTGTACAAAGTGTAAGTGCAGCTGTCGTTTGTAATCGCTCACATAGTGCCCTAGTGGACAATAGAGCTGTAAAATAGGTTAAGTGATCAAGAATAAAAAAAACATACTGTTTCTCCTTAACACTTACAGGTTTTACGGGAATCGCATTTGCTCCTACCTCGGTGAACTCGAGGATACATTTCCATTTGAAGGTCCTGGTTGTTGTTCGTCCACGCAGACCGTTGGTTTGAAGGGGTTTTGCTTCTGGCTGTGTGTTGATGTCATCTTGTAATTGTATTTATTCTAAATTCGGCACAGTCACACCTGAAACATAAAAAAAAATCCATTATTGATTGTCACGGCTGACGAAGATTTACATCGAATGCCTAGGAACAAATCTACTTAAGGACTTCTGCACGAATTTATGCTGGCCTGCTTTCTCTCACAGACAGTTTTGGCGTTTGAACGGTTCCGCTCAGCTCAAACGTCGAACTTTCTGTGAGAGTTACGGTGTATTGTGTAGAACAACTTTATAATAAAAAAATAAGTAAGTCTGAAATTTTGCCCAATGATACTTTGTGTCATTCCCTTCAATTTGCTGGGTCGGGAGAAAACATCCATCGGGGGGTCTAGAACAAAATATTTTTTTTGAAGGTTTTTCATGCAAAAACTGTTAAAAAGTGCATCAAAATTTTCGAGCAAACGAGTTGAAGTTCACCGTGCGGCAATTTTCATTCACTTGCTTGCATATTCATATTCAGCTGCTCGATACTCGTTTGTCAACTGAATGAAAGTCAATGAATATTTGTAAACATCTTACAAAGTGTTAAATTGCTGATAAAATATTTACGTTTCGATCATATTTAACGGTGTTTTACACAGATCTTTTCCTATTTGATTGTTGTGGAGTGTTTTTGGAAGGAATCGTAGCCATAAACGTAGATAATTATGAAGATGTTTCTCGATCGGCTCCATATTCAATGACTACGAATTGACTGGCTGTGTGAAGAGGGAGAGCGAAAATGAATTTGTTTGTTTTGAATATTCAGTGCAGAATCATTCAAATTCGTGCTGTTTTCAGTCAATGACTATGAACATTTTGCACCCTGCTTGTTAATGTTTTCATGCCGAAAGTGGCCGAAAGTGGCCGATCAGTGGTGAGCAGACATTCCAGGATCGAGATTTGATGTGCTTTTTTTCAATGTTTTGTTGCTAATCCACTTTTTATTTCAGGAGTAATCAGGTAAATGTTTTGTTTATAAATGATTATCAATCATGATTATGATTGTTTTTCAAACAAATGTATAACAAAACATACACAACACACACTGACATACATTACACTCATACATATCTCATCATATATTGGGAAAGGGAGGGACCGTCAGGGCACCCGATTGAAACGATTTGGACAGGAGCTTGGAACTGCCTCCTCCTTGTTGTTTACATTTCGTGGATTGAGGGCGGGCTCTTCGACCCCATCTATAAGGAGTATTCTTCTGTCAATCGGGGGCTTGATTTTGCAGTTGTTCGTGAGAACTTTCTTCTGGAAGGAGATTCTTTTCCCCTGACGCGGGTTTCGCGCAAGTGTCTCTGCTTGCGGGTCCGCACAACCCTTTTTGGCCCTTCCTACAGGAGAATGACTGACCACTAACAACAGCACAATCTAGATCAAATCGCTTTTCAGATTATTCCAGTGCTATAGGCAGCTGCCTTGCTACAATAGATGCACAGAGAACAGACGTCCAAGCTCATGTAGTGCTATTGTGTAAAGCATTGCAACGGTTGTATTGAAATAACTGGGAATGTGGCCATTACGCGGCGCTGTCAAATTTCGAATCAGGGTACAAATTTGCCGTTGTTTTACGTGGTTTTACCTTTTGGCGCTAGTGTCACCAAGTGTGCACCCTACACGCTAAGAAAAAGTTACTCTAAAATGAGTAAGATTCACACAAAACCAAGCTAAACTGGAACAGCTCAAAAAATGAGTAAATTGCATTTCCAGCGATAGCGCTGGCCCAAGTGCAAAAATCCAAACAGTTTAAGCCGTATAATATTCTTCACATCAGCAAGAATATTATACAACTTAAACTGTTGAGATATTCGCACTTGTGCCAGCGCTATCGCTGTAAAAAAAATTTACTCAATTTTGAGTTGTCCCACTTTAGCTCCAAAATGAGTGAATTTTCTGACCGTGTAGTCACAGAGAACAGACGAACATGCTCGAACAAAATTGCTTGAAAATCTTGTGTAAAGAAAAAACAAGCTCAGTAGCGACATCGACGGTGACTGTCCCACTCAAAAACTTGTTTCGACACCATGATGGCGCTTTCTGAAGAAATATTTCACTAGCACACCTCTAAATTTTCCTACTCAGATTCTGAGCTGTATTTGCTTAAATAACTAGATGTTTATGAGTATATCACTAATCCAGCAACAAAATTTGAGCAACCCGTTGATAATTAGTTTCATTATTTTCAATAAGAAACAAGTTGAACAATAATTCAATTTTTGTTTTCCAAGTAAAACCACCACATTTTCTTGGTGGAACTATACTAGGGTGTACACTTGGTGACACTAGCGCCAAAAGGTAAAACAACGGCAAATTTGTACCCCGATTCGAAATTTGACAGCGCCGCGTAATGGCCACATTCCCAGTTATTTCAAAACAACCGTTGCAATGCTTTACACAACTGCACTACATGAGCTTGGACGTCTGTTCTCTGTGCCCTAGTATAGTTCCACCAAGAGAATGTGGTGGTTTTACTTGGAAAACAAAAATTGAATTATTGTTCAACTTGTTTCTAATTGAAAATAATGAAACTAATTAGCAATGGGTTGCTTAAATTTTGTAGCTGGATTAATGAAATAATCATAAACATCTTGTTATTTGCACGGTCAGAAAATTCACACAAAACTGAGCTAAAGTGGGACAACTCAAAATTGAGTAAATTTTTTTTCCAGCGCTAGCGCTGGCCCAAGTGCGAAAATCTCATCAGTTTAAGCTGTATAATATTCTTGCTGATGTGAAGAATATTATACGGCTTAAATTGGTTGGATTTTTGCACTTGGGCCAGCGCTATCGATGGAAATGCAATTTACTTATTTTTTGAGCTGTTCCAGTTTAGCTCAGTTTTGTGTGAATCTTACTCAATTTAGAGTAACTTTTTCTTAGCGTGTGAGCAAATACAGCTCAGAATCTGGGTAGGAAAATTTAAAGGTGCGCTAGTGAAATATTTCTTTAGAAAACGCCATCATGGTGTCGAAACAAGTTTTTGAGTGGGACAGTCACCGTCGATGTCGCTACTGAGCTTGTTTTTTTCTTTACATACGATTTTCATGCAATTTTGTTCGAGCATGTTCGTCTGTTCTCTGTGATAGATGGTAGAACAGTATCATCATCATCAAAAACTGTTAAAATCGCATATTGTAAATTATTGCATCTCCTACAAATACCGTCGATGGGGGTGACAATGGGTCTGGGGGGTGAGATTGGGTCAAAACGGAGAAACATAAAATTTGAAATAACTCATCAACTATGGCTAATTTTTATCACAGTGAACAGACGAACATGCTCGAACAAAATTGCTTAAAACCACAGAGAACAGACGTCCAAGCTCATGTAGTGCTATTGTGTAAAGCATTGCAACGGTTGTTTTGAAATAACTGGGAATGTGGCCATTACGCGGCGCTGTCAAATTTCGAATCGGGGTACAAATTTGCCGTTGTTTTACCTTTTGGCGCTAGTGTCACCAAGTGTGCACCCTAGTATAGTTCCACCAAGAAAATGTGGTGGTTTTACTTGGAAAACAAAAATTAAATTATTGTTCAACTTGTTTCTAATTGAAAATAATGAAACAAATTATCAATGGGTTGCTCAAATTTTGTAGCTGGATTAATGAAATAATCATAAACATCTTGTTATTTGAGCAAATACAGCTCAGAATCTGGGTAGGAAAATTTAAAGGTGCGCTAGTGAAATATTTCTTTATGTCGTTTTCGTTTTTGCGGTGGAGCTACACCGGTGTAGCACTTTTGCACCGAAAATGTTCGTTTTTGATTTTCGTGCTACACCGGTGCAGCACTTTTTCTGCACCGCTCAAGATAGTGCAGCACTCAAAAAATCGAGAGTGTAGCAGGTGTACACCGTGTCCACCAATCAGCGTTTGCAAAGTTGTATTATGTTTCCAGTTCAAAACCGAATTAGCGACATTTTTTCTTTGACTTCCGCTGCGTTTGCCTTGCGTTAAACACCATGTCGGAAGTGGGGCGCTGTATAGAGCACCAGGTGTACAATACAGCGCCCCACTTCCGACATTGTGTTTAACGCAAGGCAAAAGCAGCGGAAGTCAAAGAAAAAATGTCGCTAATTCGGTTTTGAACTGGAAACATAATAAATATTTTGGTTTTTTATTCACGCACACCAATGCAACTGCACCGAAAATGTTTGTTTTTCAAGTGAAAAGTGTAGCACGAAGCGGTGTAGCACCGCCGCAAAAACGAAAACGACATTAGAAAACGCCATCATGGTGTCGAAACAAGTTTTTGGGTGGGAAAGTCACCGTCGATGTCGCTACTGAGCTTGTTTTTTCTTTACACAAGATTTTCAAGCAATTTTGTTCGAGCATGTTCGTCTGTTCTCTGTGTTAAAACTCTTGTGTAAAGAAAAAACAAGCTCAGTAGCGACATCGACGGTGACTTTCCCACCCAAAAACTTGTTTCGACACCATGATGGCGTTTTCTAAAGAAATATTTCACTAGCGCACCTTTAAATTTTCCTACCCAGATTCTGAGCTGTATTTGCTCAAATAACAAGGTGTTTATGATTATTTCATTAATCCAGCTACAAAATTTAAGCAACCCATTGCTAATTGGTTTCATTATTTTCAATTAGAAACAAGTTGAACAATAATTCAATTTTTGTTTTCCAAGTCAAACCACCACATTCTCTTGTGGAACTATACTAGGGTGCACACTTGGTGACACTAGCGCCAAAAGGTAAAACAACGGCAAATTTGTACCCTGATTCGAAATTTGACAGCGCCGCGTAATGGCCACATTGCCAGTTATTTCGAAACAACCGTTGCAATGCTTAACACAACTCTGAGTGTGGAGCGGACCTGGTGTGATGGTTAGAACACTTGACGACTTGACTATCACGCCGAGGACCTGGGATCGAATCCCACTCCCGACAAACTCGCAAAATGTGAGTTCTTCCTTCGGAAGGGACGTAAAGCGTGGGTCCCGAGATGAACTAGCCAAGGGCTAAAAATCTCGTTAATACAGATAAAAAAATCAATCTCTGAGTAGGTGCGCTAAAGAAATATTTCTTAATATAGCGCCATCATGGTGTCGGAAGGAGTTTTTAGGTGGGAAAGTCACCGTCAATGTCGCTACTGCGCTAGTTTTTTCTTTACACAAGATTTTCAAGCAATTTTGTTCGAGCTTGTTCGTCTGTTCTCTGTGTAAATACCTCATTCACGCTTACACCACAGAGAACAGACATCCAAGTCCAGTTCCGAAACTGTGTAAGGAATTTAACGGCCATTTGAAATCGGCAACGGTAAAGGCTGGGTATGCTGCGCAATTCAGATCCCATTGTGATCCACTAGCCTCTGCCCAGCAACTCCTATCCCTACCCCCACGCGGTACCGGCCGGAAACTATGAGCAACCTTAGGGAAGATCGGGTAACCAACCCCGGTGGGACCTTTGGTCGTAGGCTGACAGGGAAGGGGGGGTTTGCTTCGGCAAACCTGAGCGTCTGTTCTCCAGGAGGAGCGGCTCACAACAGCGTCTGATCCCCATGTTAGGGGCGGCTGATCTACGTCCGAGTGCCAGGGAAGGACTCTAAGCCACAGAGAACAGACGTCCAAGCTCATGTAGTGCTATTGTGTAAAGCATTGCAACGGTTGTTTTGAAATAACTGGGAATGTGGCCATTACGCGGCGCTGTCAAATTTCGAATCGGGGTACAAATTTGCCGTTGTTTTACCTTTTGGCGCTAGTGTCACCAAGTGTGCACCCTAGTATAGTTCCACCAAGAGAATGTGGTGGTTTTACTTGAAAAACAAAAATTAAATTATTGTTCAACTTGTTTCTAATTGAAAATAATGAAACAAATTATCAATGGGTTGCTCAAATTTTGTAGCTGGATTAATGAAATAATCATAAACATCTTGTTATTTGAGCAAATACAGCTCAGAATCTGGGTAGGAAAATTTAAAGGTGCGCTAGTGAAATATTTCTTTAGAAAACGCCATCATGGTGTCGAAACAAGTTTTTGAGTGGGAAAGTCACCGTCGATGTCGCTACTGAGCTTGTTTTTTTCTTTACACAAGATTTTCAAGCAATTTTGTTCGAGCATGTTCGTCTGTTCTCTGTGTCTAAGCTCAACTGTGCACTATGGTCCTCCGGAAAGTAGGGGGTTGATGTCAGGCCCTACGAGCCAGCCGTAAAAACCCATTGTAACGGAAAATCAGCAACAGAATAATACAAACCGAGACCAACGGCAACGACCCCAGCGAACAAAAAGGACTTGCGATTGGAAACTCGGTATGTGGAACTGCCGATCTCTCAACTTCATTGGGAGCACCCGCATACTCGCCGATCTACTGAAGGACCGCGGGTTCGGCATCGTAGCGCTGCAGGAGGTGTGTTGGACAGGATCTATGGTGCGAACGTTTAGAGGTAATCATACCATCTACCAGAGCTGCGGCAACACACGCGAGCTGGGAACAGCTTTCATCGTGATGGGTGATATGCAGAGGCGCGTGATCGGTTGGTGGCCGATCGACGAAAGAATGTGCAGGTTGAGGATCAAGGGCCGATTCTTCAACTTCAGCATAATAAACGTGCACAGCCCACACTCCGGAAGTACTGATGATGACAAGGACGCATTTTACGCGCAGCTCAAACGTGAGTACGATCGCTGCCCAAGCCACGACGTCAAGATCATCATAGGAGATTTGAACGTTCAGGTAGGCCAGGAGGAGGAATTCAGACCGACGATTGGTAAGTTCAGCGCCCACCAGCAAACGAACGAAAACGGCCTACGACTCATTGACTTCGCCGCCTCCAAAAATATGGCCATACGTAGCACCTTTTTCCAACACAGCCTCCCTTATCGTTACACCTGGAGATCACCACAGCAGACGGAATCTCAAATCGACCACGTTCTGATTGACGGACGGCACTTCTCCGACATTATCGACGTCAGGACCTATCGTGGCGCCAATATCGACTCCGACCACTATCTGGTGATGGTCAAACTGCGCCCAAAACTCTCCGTCATCAACAATGTACGGTACCGGCGACCGCCACGGTACAACCTAGAGCGACTGAAGCAACCGGATGTCGCCTCAGCATACGCGCAGAATCTCGAAGTCGCGTTGCCCGACGAGGGCGAGCTCGATGAGGCTCCTCTAGAGGACTGCTGGAGTACAGTGAAAGCAGCCATCAACGACGCAGCAGAGAGCACCATCGGGTACGTGGAACGGAATCGACAGAACGAATGGTTCGACGAAGAGTGCAGAACGGTTTTGGAGGAGAAGAACGCAGCGAGGGCGGTAATGCTGCAGCAAGGGACTCGACAGAACGTGGAACGTTACAAACAGAAGCGGAAACAGCAGACCCGCCTCTTTCGGGAGAAAAAGCGCCGCCTGGAAGAAGCGGAGTGTGAAGAAATGGAACTGCTGTGCCGTTCCCAAGAAACACGGAAGTTCTATCAGAAACTCAACGCATCCCGCAACGGCTTCGTGCCGCGAGCCGAAATATGCAGGGATAAAGACGGAGGCCTCTTGACGGACGGACGTGAGGTGATCGAAAGGTGGAAGCAGCACTTCGATCAGCACCTGAACGGCGTGGAGAACGTAGGCACGGGAGCCCACGGCAACGGAAGGAATGACGACGCCAGTGCAGCGGAGGACGGAAATGAACCAACTCCCACGCTGAGGGAAGTTAAGGATGCCATTCACCAGCTCAAAACCAACAAAGCAGCTGGTAAGGATGGTATCGCAGCTGAACTCATCAAGATGGGCCCAGAAAAGTTGGCCACCTGTCTGCATCGGCTGATAGTCAGGATCTGGGAAACCGAACAGCTACCGGAGGAGTGGAAGGAAGGGGTAATCTGCCCCATTCACAAGAAAGGCGACCATTTGGAATGTGAGAACTTCAGGGCGATCACTTTTTTGAATGCTGCCTACAAAGTGCTATCCCAGATCATCTTCCGTCGTCTGTCACCTAAAACAAATGAGTTCGTGGGAAGTTATCAAGCCGGCTTCATCGACGGCCGGTCGACAACGGACCAGATCTTTACCGTACGGCAAATCCTCCAGAAATGCCGTGAATACCAGGTCCCAACGCACCACCTGTTCATCGACTTCAAAGCGGCATACGATAGTATCGACCGCGCAGAGCTATGGAGAATCATGGACGAAAACGGCTTTCCTGGGAAGCTGACTAGACTGATTAAAGCAACGATGGACGGTGTGCAAAACTGCGTAAGGGTTTCGGGTGAACTATCCAGTTCATTCGTATCTCGCCGGGGACTGCGACAAGGTGACGGACTCTCATGTCTACTCTTCAACATCGCGCTAGAAGGTGTGATGCGACGAGCCGGGCTCAACAGCCGGGGAACGATTTTCACAAAATCCGGTCAATTTATGTGCTTTGCGGACGACATGGACGAAGCAACAAAGGTCGGACTGGTGGTGAATGCCTCAAAAACAAAGTACATGCTGGTAGGCGGAACCGAACACGACCGGATCCGTCTGGGTAGTAATGTTACGATAGACGGGGATACTTTCGAGGTGGTGGAGGAATTCGTCTACCTCGGATCCTTACTGACGGCTGATAATAACGTGAGCCGTGAAATTCGGAGGCGCATCATCAGCGGAAGTCGGGCCTACTACGGGCTCCAGAAGAAACTGCGGTCGAAAAAGATTCACCCACGCACCAAATGCACCATGTACAAAACGTTAATAAGACCGGTAATCCTCTACAGGCACGAGACATGGACCATGCTCGAGGAGGACCTACAAGTACTCGGAGTTTTCGAGCGACGCGTGCTAAGAACGATCTTCGGCGGTGTGCAGGAGAACGGTGTGTGGCGGAGAAGGATGAACCACGAGCTCGCTGCACTTTACGGCGAACCCAGCATCCAGAAGGTGGCCAAAGCCGGAAGGATACGGTGGGCAGGGCATGTTGCAAGAATGCCGGACAACAACCCTGCGAAGCTGGTGTTTGCAACGGATCCGGTTGGCACAAGAAGGCGTGGAGCGCAGAGAGCACGATGGGCGGACCAGGTGGAGCGTGACTTGGCGAGCATTGGGCGTGACCGAGGATGGAGAGCGGCAGCCACAAACCGAGTATTGTGGCGTACTATTGTTGATTATGTCTTGTCTTAATGATGTGGAACAAATAAATGTACACGGAAAAATATTAAAACCCAAAGAATAAGTTTTAAAAACTCAAATTTGACTAAACTGCTTTTAGTTTTAACTCAAAGTTGGGTTGTTTTCTCCCTCGCCCCACCGCAATGTTGTCGAAAACAAAGAGAGAAGCACTGACGCATCCGCTGCTCTTCCGTGGAAGAAGCCAAATTTGGGTTTTCTTGAGTTAACCCAAATTTGCGTCATTTGAGGCCTTCGTTGGGTGAAAATAACTTACCAGTGGGTTAATTTTTTTGCCGCTCGCAAAGGAGAACTACTCACTCACCACTATCGCTGTTTGACGCAAATTTGAGTTATTCCACGGAAGACCGGGATTGCGTCAAAACAACTTAAATTTGGGTTGATTTGTAGTTCCGTGTATGTATGTATGTTGAAATCGGCAACACAAATGGCAACATCGTGGCGCTGCAATCGGTTAATTTCCCCAGAGAAAATAGGTAGAGAAGCGAATAGTGTGAAGCCAAAAATACCTTATCGAACCGTCAAACTGGTATCCTAATGAACAAAATCAACAAACCTTAACGATTGTCGCATAAGTGAAGATAAGTATTGCACTTATTTCAAACATATTTTCACCAAAGTTTCCAAATATCATGGATGACAGTGCAAACAACATTGATTCCTTAAATTAATGAAAACTGTTTAATTTTGGAATATCAGTTTCATAATGACTGGTTAATAAAACAACAGTATAAATAGTTTTCAAATGCGGTATGCGAGATAGGCATTACCTTCGGTGGGTGGATTAATCTGCGCGGCGGCAGTTGCCAGCATCCGAGCGATGAAATCAAAACAGAAAAAGTGTTGCCGTTCAGGCGGCTGTTCACTCTTCGCTTCTCTACCTATTTTCTCTGAATTTCCCATACTAATTCAATTCACCACTTGAAATGTTTCAATTCCCCACTGACTGCCACGCTAAGAAAAAGTTACTCTAAATGAGTAAGATTCACACAAAACTGAGCTAAACTGGAACAGCTAAAAAAATGAGTAAATTGCATTTCCAGCGATAGCGCTGGCCCAAGTGCAAAAATCCAACCAATTTAAGCCGTATAATATTCTTCACATCAGCAATTTTGAGTTGTCCCACTTTGTGGTTTAGCTCAGTTTTGTGTGAATTTTCTGACCGTGCACCAGATTTTCTAGCAATCTTGTTCGAGCATTTTTGTCTGTTCTCTGTGGTAACACTACGAACATTTTCTGATTGAAATCTTAGTCACGGAAGCATATTCGTCCAATGCTAAAATGACTGAGTTTAGTTAACCATCAGCTAGGTGGCAGTAGTGGACAAACCTCAAACTGGAACAAAACAGATGCAAGCGCCACGGGTGATCAGTTTGCCAACTATCAATTGTTTAAATAGACGTTAAATCGGTCAACGACGGGAATTATCAGAGTGCTACGTCTGTTTGTCTGTGATATTCATTTTAATTGACCATGTTGCCGTAATGCATATTTAAACACAGACAAATAGACGTAACAATTCCTTAAAAAATCATCGCTCGGTTACAATAGCTAGCACCTACTGGTGTTTATATTGCACGATGGACTGAGCAAAAAGTAGTAAGCACGACTTTCACTGAAGATGCGTCTTCGTATTTCACTTTCAATGAGGATCCAAGGTAATTGACAACTTCCCACGAGCTCATTCCACAGATAACAGACGTCTAAGCTCATGAAGTGCAGTTGTGCAAAGAATTGCAACGGTTGTTTCGAAATAACTGGCAATGTGGCCATTACGCGGCGCTGTCACATTTCGAATCGCGATGCAAATTCTCCGATGTTTTATATTTTGGCGCTAGTGTCACCAAGTGTGCACCGCAATATAGTTCCACCCAGAGAATGTATGAATTTACTAGGGAAATAATAATTGTATTTTCGTGCTACTCATTTCTAATTGAAAGTGGTGAAACTAATTTTCAATGGTTTGCTCAAATTTTGTTGCTGACTTAGTGAAACAATCATACACATCTTGTTATTTGAGCAAATACAGCTCAATCTCTCAGTAGGAATATTCAAAGGTGCACTAGTGAAATATTTCTTAATTTAGCGCCATCATGGTGTCGGAAGGAGTTTTTAGGTGGGAAAGTCACCGTCGATGTCGCTACTGCGCTTGATTTTTCTTTACACAAGATTTTCAAGCAATTTTGTACGAGCATGTTCGTCTGTTCTCTGTGCTCATTCGCTTCAGGTGATAGAGGACGGAGCATAATCTGGAATAGCACTTTGTAGACGGCATTCAAAAGAGTGATCTCTATAGAAGTATTCACATTTCAAATGGTCGGCTTTCTCGTGAATTGGGTAGATTACCCCTTGCGTTCAATACTCCGGTAACCAGTGAAGAGAATTGTCAGACAAAAGAAGCTCAAAACAAGCAACAAAGAAGGCGCAACGATTACTCTTTATCCCTACCGGTAACAGATAATGACATGATCTCGAAAATTTCTGTTGCAGACAAAACGGAAGCTGAATTTTTTGCGTACTTTTCAACTCGTGAATAATCAATTATTACAAACCCAAAGTCGAAACTGTTTGATGATAGATCTTCACCAGAGTTGCAGTGTTTACCGACTCGAAGTTACCGTTCGAAAATCGCAATGCAAGGCTTAAAAATCTCTAAACTCGAGGTGTACGATGTTTATCCTATTATTTTCAAGTTGGGACAATCTTATGTCGCATTGGGTGGATTGTCGCAACAAATACAGGTTGCGACATTGTCATTATTGTTGCGCGATGGTTGAATTTTGATTCACTGCCGGTAACTGATCGGTTTCCTAGGTCCTGAATATGTATCATCATCCTCGATATCAACCGGTGCTGTTAGCACAGAGAACAGACGAACATGCTCGAACAAAATTGCTTGAAAATCTTGTGTAAAGAAAAATCGAGCGCAGTAGCGCCATCGACGGTGACTTTCCCACCTAAAAACTCCTTCCGACACCATGATGGCGCTTAATTGAGAAATATTTCACTGGCGCATCTTTAAATATTCCTACTCAGAGATTAAGCTGAATTTGCTCAAATAACAAGATGTGTATGATTATTTCACTAATTTAGCAACAAAATTTGAGCAAACCATTGAAAATTTATTTCACTACTTTCAATTAGAATTGAGTTGAACAACAATACAATTATTATTTCCCTAGTAAATTCACACATTCTCTGGGTGGAACTATATTGGGGTGCACACTTGGTGACACTAGCGCCAAAAGATAAAACATCGGAGAATTTGTACCGCGATTCGTAATGTGACAGCGCCGCGTAATGGCCACATTGCCAGTTATTTCAAAACAACCGTTGCAATTATTAACACAACTGCACTTCATGAGCTTAGACGTCTGTTCTCTGTGCTGTTAGGTAGGCAACTTTTCTAGGCCCATCTTGATAAGGCCAGCTGCCATTACTTTCTATACCAGCTGCTTTGTTTATTTTAAGCGGGTAAATGGCACCCTCAATTTTCATTAGCGTGAGAGCTGGTTTATTCACGCCTCCGGGTGCATTGACGTAGTCGTTTCCGCTGTTACCTTGGTCTAACATGTGTACGTTCTCCTCACCATTCAGGCAGTCATCAAAGTGTTGCTTTCACCTTTCAATTACATCACTCTCACTGTTAAGTGAATATTTCTTGTAATATACTAAACCAACGCACCACAATGAGCAAGAATCAAATAAAAATTTCACTTTCGCTATGAGATTGGTGCATCAGATGTTCTGGTTCAATGTTGAACAGAAATTTTCAGACGTTTGTTAGTTCAAAGCTCTCTCTCTCTCTTTCTTGAAAGCTGCCGCGATAGTCCAAAAATGCAGAAAAAAAAACTTTTTTCATGGGAAAGTCAGAGAATTGCTATATCTGTTCTCCGGTTCTTACCCAATATCCATTTTACAAATAAAAACTCTGGGACAAACTTTGAGTAACCATTACTTACGTTGCTCGTTAATTGTAAATCGTTTTTGCACTAATCACCAAAAAATTGTTTCACTATGAACCTGGTCGCTCTTTCTGAACTTGGTGCAGCTTTCGGGATAACTAGCTACAGACTGAACCAGGGGCACCTAGTTTTATATCATTGCGATATCAGTGGTACGAAAAATGGGGGCGCGATAAAATGCGATAGAAAGTTTAAACAAACGCAAATCCTCGTTGGTAAAGATAAGATGGGGCAAGATTCCGACCTAACTCTTATTTTAGGTTGTATATGTATATGGAAACATGTATATACTAAATAGAACAAATCATCAACAAATTTGGAAACGACGTATAATCACAGAGAACAGACGTCTATGCTCATGAAGTGCAGTTGTGTAAAGAATTGCAACGGTTGTTTTGAAATAACTGGCAATGTGGCCATTACGCGGCGCTGTCACATTTCGAATCGCGGTGCAAATTCTCCGATGTTTTATCTTTTGGCGCTAGTGTCACACCAATATAGTTCCACCCAGAGAATGTGTGAATTTACTGGGGAAATGATAATTGTATTGTCGTTTAATTTATTTTTAATTGAAAGTACTGAAATTAATTTTCAATGGTTTGCTCAAATATTACTGCTAACTTAGTGAAATAATTATACACATCTTGTTATTCGAACAAATACAGCTCCATTTCTGAGTAGGAATATTTGAAGGTGCGCTAGTGAAATATTTCTTAATTAAGCGCCATCATGGTGTCGGAGGGAGTTTTTAGGTGGGAAAGTCACCGTCGATGTCGCTACTGCGCTTGATTTTTCTTTACACAAGATTTTCAAGCAATTTTGTTCGAGCATGTTCGTCTGTTCTCTGTGATTTAATATGAGTTATCTTTTAGAACCATCCAAACTGGTCTAGATATAATTAATTCGATCTAGATCAGTTATATTTTGTTATAGGAAAATTCTAGATGTATTATCTCCTGCAATATTTATTGCCGTGATATTTTCAAAATCTTCTGAACATTGCTCCTTCTAGGACTCCTCCAAGAGCTTATTTTTTTACGAGAAGGGATTCCTAGAGTTACTCCGGAGCTCTTGGAGGAATCCCGGAATTCTTGGAGGAACTCAAGGAAAAATAACTTGATGAACCTTAGAAAGAATTCCTGTAGGAATCTCGGAATGAATTTCTGGAGGGATCCTGGAATGAATTCATGGAAAAATCCCGGAACGAAATTCTGGAAATATCATTGGCGAAACAGCGGATTTTGTCTGGGGGTACATTACAAGCAAGTATTCATTAGTTCATCCATTGATTATTCATCGCCCCCATATATAACAGCAATGCATTGAAATTCTAGGCAGTGCCTGGCACCCCCGATAGTTTCACCCATGCTGGCTGGAGGTATTCAGGAAGAAATTCCTGAAGAAATCCTGGAAGTCCCGAAAGTATTACAGAAGAAATTCTTGGTGAAGTTTTGGATGGAATCACAGAGAACAGACGTCTAAGCTCATGAAGTGCAGTTGTGTAAAGAATTTCAACGGTTGTTTTGAAATAACTGGCAATGTGGCCATTACGCGGCGCTGTCACATTTCGAATCGCGGTACAAATTCTCCGATGTTTTACCTTTTGGCGCTAGTGTCACCAAGTGTGCACCTCAATATAGTTCCACCCAGAGAATGTGTGAATTTATTGTGATTTTCCTTGGCCACTGGATTCGAAGGTCGATTCGACACCCTGTTCCAAACATCATTTTCTACGAACCTTGTCAATTTGATGTCTCCTTGCTGCCAATTTTGCACAAACTATCTTGTTTTTTGATGCGACCTACTGCTGTCATCATTGAAAAAAGAAAGAGAGCGAAGATGAAATGTGAGTGAGGCGGCAAAAAAAGCACGTGCCACTCTGTCACTTTTGACACATTCGACTGTGAAACCAGGTGTGAAGGCAAAAACGGAAGATTTTTGGGACGGCTCGTGGCACGAACGTTCCGAACCGTCGTGTTCGATAAGGGAATGCCCGTACAATACTAGGAAAATATTAATTGTATTGTTGTTCAACTCATTCCTAATTCAAAGTGGTTCAATGGTTCACTCAAATTGTGTTACTGAATTAGTGAAACAATCATACACATCTTGTTATTTGAGTAAATACAGCGCAACCTCTGAGTAGAAATATTTAAAGGTGTGCCAGTGAAATATTTCTTAATTTAGCGCCATCATGGTGTCGGATGGGGTTTTTAGGTGGGAAAGTCACCGTCGATGTCGCTACTGCGCTTGATTTTTCCTTACACAAGATTTTCAAGCAATTTTGTTCGAGCATGTTCGTCTGTTCTCTGTGGTGGGACAACTCAAAATCACAGAGAACAGACGTCGAAGCTCATGCAGTGCAGTTGTGTAAAGAATTGCAACGGTTGTTTTGAAATAACTGGCAAAGTGGCCATTACGCGGCGCTGTCACATTCCGAATCGCGGTGCAAATTCTCCGATGTTTTATCTTTTGGCGCTAGTGTCACCAAGTGTGCACCCCAATATAGTTCCATCGAGAGAATGTGTGAATTTACTAGGGCAATAATAATTGTATTGTTGTTCAAGTCATTTCTAATTGAAAATGGTGAAAATAATTTTCAAAAGTTTGCTCAAATTTTGTTGCTGAATAAAGGAATTGGCCGACCGGATACCGAAAAAGCAGTAAAACGCCGAATGAACTTAAACAGAGAAAAATGGTTTATTAAAACGAAAAATGCGAGTGGTCGCTACGAGTGGTTGTTAAGTACTAGTGTGAAAAATTTGACATGACGATCGTTTCAAAAACTCTCAGCCTACTTCGTTTTCATCCCCTCTCGATCGGCATTTTCTTGAGTCCATCAGATTTCTTGTGTTCATCAGGAACGTAGTTCCACGACGAGGTCTATGTCGATGCTCCAGGCGGTTGAACAACGTTGGCTTTCCAGATATTTTCGAGGTATTGATCGCTAGCATCACCTTAGATCTGATCGATCCAGTATAGTCATCCGCGTCCATCCATGATTCGTCGCCGTCATCACTGTCGAATTCCGCCGGAACTCCACGTACGGTGACTCTTTGCTTTGCCTTCGACTTCGCCAAATAATCACGTCGGACGAAAGAAGCCATTTTATGATTTGTCGCCTTAGGTTTCGCGCCGCCAGCTGCACCTTCATCAGAGCTTCCAGTAGAACCGTCGTCATCATCGGTTTTAACTCCGTCGTCTCCGTTATCAGCATCGTCGTCTTCATCAATCCCCTCTTGCTGATAACATACAGGTATGATTCTTGATTTGCACTCCCTTACCTCTTTCTTGAATGGCGAACGCTTTAAAACTCCTTCTGAATCTGCTTCGCCCATTTCTACATCCAGTTCAAGTTCGTAGAGGTTGTTTTTGAGGTAAGCCACGGCAATTACATCGCCCTTAATCTTCAGTACAGCGTTTTCTCCGCCGTCATTGGTGAATAGCACATCAATTCCCGCCTTAGACAATCTCTTCACCGACAATAAATTACCTCTTAACTGTGGCAGGTACACTACGTTCTTCATTTCAAATCGAGTACCCTGCAACGTCGTACCTCTCACTAGTCCTTCCAATTTTCCTTCTAGGGATACGCCGGCTTTGGCCACGTCAACTACGAACGGGTCTTTCAATCTTCGGATGGATTGTAAAAATCGTCTGTCGTTGATCAAATGATCACTACATCCAGAATCGACGTAGAAAACGATTTTCTTCTTATTCACCTTACCTTGGCTCGCATTGAATGATACTGATTTTCGAATACCAGTCGCTTCATTTTCACTATCAGAGTTGTCCGCATCACAATCCTTTTTCATATGTCCAGCCTTACCACACCGATGGCACCTTCCGTAGAATTTTCGAGATTTTTCCCATCCGCCAAGGAAGGCTGCACTATCATCATAGCAATCGTTTCGGCACAGAGAACAGACGAACATGCTCGAACAAAATTGCTTGAAAATCTTGTGTAAAGAAAAAACAAGCTCAGTAGCGACATCGACGGTGACTTTCCCACTCAAAAACTTGTTTCGACACCATGATGGCGTTTTCTAAAGAAATATTTCACTAGCGCACCTTCAAATTTTCCTACTCAAATTCTGAGCTGTATTTGCTCAAATAACAAGATGTTTATGATTATTTCATCAATCCAGCTACAACATTTGAGCAACTCATTGATTATTAGTTTCATTATTTTCAATTAGAAACAAGTTGAACAATAATTCAATTTTTGTTTTCCAAGTAAAACCACCACATTCTCTTGGTGGAACTATACTAGGGTGCACACTTGGTGACACTAGCGCCAAAAGGTAAAACAACGGCAAATTTGTACCCCGATTCGAAATTTGACAGCGCCGCGTAATGGCCACATTCCCAGTTATTTCAAAACAACCGTTGCAATGCTTTACACAATAGCACTACATGAGCTTGGACGTCTGTTCTCTGTGGTTTCGGTCAGCACGCTTCGATTCTTCACCCAGCAACCGTTGTTTGACCGTCTCCAAGGTGAGCTCATTTTCATCAATGTTTTCCAGAGCAGTCTCGAGGGGATCGTAGCTGTCTGGAAGCGTGAGGAACAATTGTGAAACCAGGTCGTTCTCCTCAAGCTTTGCTCCCGCAGACTTCAGCTGCCGCACCAGGTCATCAAAAACGGTGAAATGGCTCCGCATCGCCGTTCCTTCTTTCATACGAAGCCTTGCGAGTGTCTGGCTCGCCACCGACTTCTTCGCAAATGCAGATTCCAAGGCATTCCACATAGCCTTAGCGGTTTCCTTGTCCCGAACTACTCCAAGGCACTCGTCCCCAACGAATCCGACAAGCATGGATTTTGCTCGGCGGTCCATTTTCAGGAAATTTGCTCTTCTAGCATTACCTTCGGCAGGAACATCCGCTTCGAGTACTTCCGAAACCTCAGCAGCTTCCAAAAACAGCTTCACTCTGAACCTCCAATTTTCGAAGTTGGTTCCATCCAGCTGGGGAATTCACCTTCCTTTACCGAGGAGCCCATAACCTAAAGGAATTGGCCGACCGGATACCGAAAAAGCAGTAAAACGCCGAATGAACTTAAACAGAGAAAAATGGTTTATTAAAACGAAAAATGCGAGTGGTCGCTACGAGTAATTGTTAAGTACTAGCAGCGGCGTCATGGTCGCATTTTTTTCCGCAGTCAAGTTCGCAGATTGTGAACAATCCTCGGTACTCACTTTACGTAATTTATGTTTAGTCCCTTACTGTCAGAGCTGTCAGATCAGTGTAACACGCTAAATAAAATTTACACAAAAGGCAATTTACACGGAAAAAAATACACGGTTATGAATATTTATTGGGTACCGGACTGGTCACCGAAAATTTGATCGTTTTCTTTGGTACATCGAGGTCTTGAAATTAGTCTATGGTACTAGTGTGAAAAATTTGACATGACGATCGTTTCAAAAACTCTCGGCCTACTTCGTTTTCACTGAATTAGTGAAACAATCATACACAGCTTGTTATTTGAGCAAATACAGCTTAATCTCTGAGTAGAAATATTTAAAGGTGCGCTAGTGAAATATTTCTTAATTTAGCGCCATCATGGTGTCGAAAGGAGTTTTTATGTGGGAAAGTCACCGTCGATGTCGCTACTGCGCTTGATTTTTCTTTACACAAGATTTTCAAGCAATTTTGTTCGAGCATGTTCGTCTGTTCTCTGTGTCAAAATTGAGTATTTTTTTTCCAGCGCTAGCGCTGGCCCAAGTGCTAAAATATCATCAGTTTAAGCTGTATAATATTCTTGCTGATGTGAAGAATATTATACCACAGAGAACAGACGAATATGCTCGAACAAAATTGATTGAAAATCTTGTGTAAAGAAAAAACAAGCTCAGTAGCAGCGACATCGACGGTGACTTTCCCACTCAAAAACTTGTTTCGACACCATGATGGCATTTTCTAAAGAAATATTTCACTAGCGCACCTTTAAATTTTCCTACCCAGCTGCTGAGCTGTATTTGCTCAAATAACTAGATGTTTATGATTATTTTATTAATCCAGCTACAAAATTTAAGCAACCCATTGATAATTAGTTTCATTATTTTCAATTAGAAACAAGTTGAACAATAATTCAATTTTTGTTTTCCAAGTAAAACCACCACATTCTCTTGGTGGAACCTGAGACGAGACTCGCGAAGAGGAAAAAAAGCAACGTCAAGTGCAGCCCAACTGAGCTGTCAGTTGTAGCACAGAGAACAGACATCCAGGCTAGAACAAATTTCATTCGGAAGGTTGTGTAAGGAGTGGTAAAGATTTGAATCTTTACTTGAATAAGGTTGCAAACCAAAACACGATGACAACACTAACGCCACCAAACACCATATTGCCACAGTCAGTGGTGAATTGAAACATTTCAAGTGGTGAATTAAGTTAGTATGGGAAATTACCCGATTGCAGCGCCACGCTATTGCCACTTGTGTTGCCGATTTCAAATGGCCGTTAAATTCCTTACACAGTTTCGGAACTGGACTTGGATGTCTGTTCTCTGTGGTTGTAGCCCGTTTGATTACGTTACCTAAAACGAGGAAAGTATTGGTATCCGAGATATATTCTTAAGCCAAAATTCACTCCGAGCAGCATTTTCTTCTCCTGTACTGTCAAAAATAAATTGAAAACAAAATATTCCAATGATTACTTTGCTAGGCGATTGTTGGCGATGCAAAATTTCACCTCAACATGATTTTGTGCGTGAATGGGATTCAGTCACACTGCATGTGAGGTGATGCGGTCACGTACGTGTTTGAACCACCAGCCCAAAACATAATGTCAACACAGATAGGAAGAAGAATCAAATAACAAAGTGGAGAAAAAGAAGACAGTCTTCGCGAGTCTCGTCTCAGGGTGGAACTATACTACACGCTAAGAAAATGTTACTCTAAAATAGCGATAGCGCTGGCAAAATTGCAAAAATCCAACCAAGTTAAGCCGTATAATATTCTTCACATTAGCAAGAATATTATACAGCTTAAACTGATGAGATTTTTGCACATGGGCCAGCGCTAGCGCTGGAAAAAAAATTTACTCAATTTTGAGTTGTCCCACTTTAGCTCAGTTTTGTGTGAATTTTCTGACCGTGTAGGGTGCACACTTGGTGACACTAGCGCCAAAAGGTAAAACAACGGCAAATTGTACCCCGATTCGAAATTTGACAGCGCCGCGTAATGGCCACATTCCCAGTTATTTCAAAACAACCGTTGCAATGCTTTACACAAGAGCACTACATGAGCTTGGACGCACAGAGAACAGACGAACATGCTCGTACAAAATTGCTTGAAAATCTTGTGTAAAGAAAAATCAAGCGCAGTAGCGACATCGACGGTGACTTTCCTACCTAAAAACTCCTTCCGACACCATGATGGCGCTAAATTAAGAAATATTTCACTAGTGCACCTTTGAATATTCCTACTGAGAGATTGAGCTGTATTTGCTCAAATAACAAGATGTGTATGATTGTTTCACTAAGTCAGCAACAAAATTTGAGCAAACCATTGAAAATTAGTTTCACCACTTTCAGTTAGAAATGAGTAGCACGAAAATACAATTATTATTTCCCTAGTAAATTCATACATTCTCTGGGTGGAACTATATTGCGGTGCACACTTGGTGACACTAGCGCCAAAATATAAAACATCGGAGAATTTGCATCGCGATTCGAAATGTGACAGCGCCGCGTAATGGCCACATTGCCAGTTATTTCAAAACAACCGTTGCAATTCTTTACACAACTGCACTTCATGAGCTTAGACGTCTGTTATCTGTGTTGGACGTCTGTTCTCTGTGATTATACGGCTTAAATTGGATTTTCGCACTTGGGCCAGCGCTATCGCTGGAAATGCAATTTACTCATTTTTTGAGCTGTTCCAGTTTAGCTCAATTTTGTGTGAATCTTACTCATTTTAGAGTAACTTTTTCTTAGCGTGTAGTGAAATATTTCTTAATTAACGTTGAACTTTTCGTCATTGAAATCATCATCATCATCAAACATTTGAAAACAGTTTTTTTTCTTTCAAAACAAAAGGTTTTGCTATGACAATATATTCACTGTACCACAGAGAACAGACGAACATGCTCGAACAAAATTGCTTGAAAATCTTGTGTAAAGAAAAAACAAGCTCAGTAGCGACATCGACGGTGACTTTCCCACTCAAAAACTTGTTTCGACACCATGATGGCGTTTTCTAAAGAAATATTTCACTAGCGCACCTTCAAATTTTCCTACTCAAATTCTGAGCTGTATTTGCTCAAATAACAAGATGTTTATGATTATTTCTTCAATCCAGCTACAAAATTTGAGCAACTCATTGATTATTAGTTTCATTATTTTCAATTAGAAACAAGTTGAACAATAATTTAATTTTTATTTTCCAAGTAAAACCACCACATTCTCTTGGTGGAACTATACTAGGGTGCACACTTGGTGACACTAGCGCCAAAAGGTAAAACAACGGCAAATTTGTACCCCGATTCGAAATTTGACAGCGCCGCGTAATGGCCACATTCCCAGTTATTTCAAAACAACCGTTGCAATGCTTTACACAATAGCACTACATGAGCTTGGACGTCTGTTCTCTGTGACTGTACTCCACATGAGGAAAATAATGCAGTGAATATATGTTCATGATCCTTGCTTTGATTTGCAGCGAGAAAACTGCTTTTTATTTTCCGAAAAATGATGGCGGATGCTTGAGCCTTAAGCGCCATCATGGTGTCGGAAGGAGTTTTTAGGTGGGAAAGTCACCGTCGATGCCACTACTGCGCTAGTTTTTTCTTTACACAAGTTTTTCAAGCAATTTTGTTCGAGCATGTTCGTCTGTTCTCTGTGATACACACGGTCAGAAAATTCACTCATTTTGGAGCTAAAGTGGGACAACTCAAAAATGAGTAAATTTTATTTCCAGCGATAGCGCTGGCCCAAGTGCGAAAATTTCATCAGTTTAAGTTGTATAATATTCTTGCTGATGTGAAGAATATTATACGCCTTAAACCAGTTGTATTTTTGCACTTGGGCCAGCGCTATCGCTGGAAATGCAATTTACTCAGTTTTTTAGCTGTTCCAGTTTAGCTCAGTTTTGTGTGAATCTTACTCATTTTAGAGTAACTTTTTCTTAGCGTGTAACTGACATTTTCGAGTTCTCTTCATCGATCCTCTCTTTGTGTTATCACAGAATGTGCATTGAGTTTTCCAAAGATTTTTTGGTTGAAATGCGAAGCAGACGACTGCATGTTGCTGTAGAAACAAAAAGAATAATGACTTTGTTTTGATCAAGTTATTAGCGAAAGAGAGAGTCGACGAAGAGAAATCGATCAAGTCAGTTAGGCCCTTATGAAAATTCATTGTCGAAATATTTCTTAATATAGCGCCATCATGGTGTCGGAAGGAGTTTTTAGGTGGGAAAGTCATCCTATTTCAGAGTGTCTGAAAGCTCATGTATACATGAATGAGACAGTATGCCATGCGCTGGTTTGAAATGCGTTTCAGGAAAATTTGTGAGATTTGAGATCATAGCATGCTCATGAAAAATCTAGTGTACGTGCCTCAATGAGACGTCTCGTGAGACTCGTCACATTGAGATGTTCGTCAGTGAAAAAGAACTGCAGCGACGGCCCAGATTAGACCTTGTGAACCTGATCTCACCCCAGAATTAAGGCAGAAATACCGAGATCGATAGTTATCCTGGGATTGAATCAGTTTATCCGCGAGCGATAATGGTGGCAATGAGTACAAGCGATTCGAATTTTGATGTTTTCTTAAGGGGGAAATCGCGGTTTGGTTATCTGCGGTCGTCAACTATTTGGTGAAATCAACCAGTTGATATCCGCACAAAATGTCTAAATCGTAAGCACAGAGAACAGACATCCAGGCTAGAACAAATTACATTCGGAAAGTTGTGTAAGGATTTGAATCTTCACTCGAGTAAGGTTGCAAACCAATACACGATGACAACACTAACGCCACCAAACACCATATTGCCACAGTCAGTGGTGAATTGAAACATTTCAAGTGGTGAATTAAATTAGTATGGGGAATTAACCGATTGCAGCGCCACGCTATTGCCACATGTGTTGCCGATTTCAAATGGCCGTTAAATTCCTTACACACTTTCCGAACTGGACTTGGACGTCTGTTCTCTGTGTCGTAAGCGACCGCTTGCTTGTACCCAGCGCGGTCATAACGGCTCGCGGATAAGTGGATGAAATGGGGCAAATTGGGGGTCAAATAAATATCGGGTTTGTTTTCATCGATTGAGATTACAATATCCCTAGCCAAAGATGTTGCCCAAATCATATCTCTTATGCTTCCAATTACACGTTTCGTTCCTAGTCGCTTCACTATTTGTAAGGTGAAAAAATAACCTTTGTTGAAACTTAAGTTTTTGCGATTATAATCAATCCGAACATAAACGTTGGTGCCATTTTTCTTCCACTCAAATGATCCTGCATCACTCTCCGTTGGTCAAATAGAACACGCCCTGAAAATCATCAATCAGAAGGTACAGTCCGCAGTCTTCCAATTAATTGTGGACATACGTCATTTGAAAGAAGCCTTCGTCACAATTGATCCTTTTACCACCTTTCCCGTGATAAAACTATCTCCGGCTGTATTCCATCTGCCCCAATACACCTATGACCAGAACGTCCTCCGCTCCCGGATTACGTCAACCCAGTCCCAGCAGAAAATCATCTAGAAATGTCATCCTATTGAACGATTCGAGAATAAATCGAACCGGGCGGTGCGGTGTTGCCCTATAACAAGATGTACCTGGAGCTTGTCTCATTGAGACGTCTCATTGAGACTCGCAATGCTAATGTGATGTGCACTAACATCGCGAGTCTCAAGCTCAGGGAATTTTCATGTGCTCACGGCCAACTTTTCTCAATCTCGTATTGAGATTTGTGCGTACAGATACTCTGTGACCTATTTCAAACGTCCTTCCCAACTTACAATTGTAAGTCACAAACAAGCAAGCTTGCTGAATTGTTGCTTTATAATGGTAATGATAGCTGAACTAAAATTATGCTCTATCCATTACTGTTTAAATGATTTTTCAATTGAAAGAGTAGTCAATGTTCGACTTTCCTCATGCGCATTCTAATAAATCTAGTTAGCCTAAGATGCCACTAACAGGAGGGAAATAACAAGATAACACAGAGAACAGACGTCCAAGCTCATGTAGTGCTATTGTGTAAAGCATTGCAACGGTTGTTTTGAAATAACTGGGAATGTGGTCATTACGCGGCGCTGTCAAATTTCGCTAGTGTCACCAAGTGTGCACCCTAGTATAGTTCCACCAAGAGAATGTGGTGGTTTTACTTGAAAAACAAAAATTGAATTATTGTTCAGAACAAAATAGGGGTGTAAGCAGTAATAAATAATAAAAGTTCCATAAACAAATAAAAAAATGCATAAATAAATTAAAAGTTTTCAAAAATAATTGATTTTTGAGCAATTAGAAACGTCAAAAATGCCATGAATAAATCAACTTTTGCAATAATAAAAGCCATTTTTCCCACTAAATAACTTCGAATTTTCCATAAATAATCCGATTTTTCCATAGTAAATTTGAAAATTCACAATAAAAAATATCGAAAAAGCAATAAAAAATTCAAAAAATGCAACAAAAAATGACGAATTTACCCATAAAAACAAATGCAGGAAAGTATGAGACAGTGCCCAGCAAACCAGAAGTCATATAAGGATGTTAGTCTAAAGTTATAATCATGAACACATTTAGTTAGAATTATATAAGGTGCAATAACAGATTAGGTTAAATTGTATAAGAAATCCACAATTTCATCCGATCTTATTTGGCAGTATTAGTAATTCCAATTTTGTGTCAACAATTATACAACTTCAAGTTGACATTCTTAAACAACTTCAAATGCACTTGTTGTAATTCCATTGTAATCTTAAATGAGAGATTACATATGAGGTCATATTTGTAAAAATAAAATTATACGGTGAAAGCATCTAGTTTGAGAGACAGTGGTGGATGAAAATTACATGTTTTTGGGAATATTTCAATAACCGCATCTTTCAGCTCAAATAAGTAAATATGCAGATACGTTTTATTACATTAACCCACAGAGAACAGACGAACATGCTCGAACAAAATTGCTTGAAAATCTTGTGTAAAGAAAAATCAAGCGCAGTAGCGACATTGACGGTGACTTTCCCACCTAAAAACTCCCTCCGACACCATGATGGCGCTTAATTAAGAAATATTTCACTAGCGCACCTTCAAATATTCCTACTCAGAGATGGAGCTGTATTTGTTCGAATAACAAGATGTGTATAATTATTTCACTAAGTTAGCAGTAAAATTTGAGCAAACCATTGAAAATTAATTTCAGTACTTTCAATTAAAAATAAATTAAACAACAATACAATTATCATTTCCCCAGTAAATTCACACATTCTCTGGGTGGAACTATATTGGGGTGCACACATGGCGACACTAGCGCCAAAAGATAAAACATCGGAGAATTTGCACCGCGATTCGAAATGTGACCACCGACGAACCGACGTGACAGCTAGAACAAATAAATTCAAATTTGTTGTCCGCGACGCCATGATGAAAAATAGCCGAACACTATCGCCACCTCTATAACGTCTCGCGATGATTTGATAGCTCGACACCGAACCCCCGTGTGTTCATATAGGAAACGGTTCGCGTCTGCGCTGATTTGACAGAAGCGATCGCTCGCTTCGGTGGTCGACCGTTAAATTTGGGGGGGGACACTTTTGAATCACCACTGTCACGTCGGTTCGTCGGTGATGTGACAGCGCCGCGTAATGGTCACATTGCCACACAGAGAACAGACGTCTATGCTCATGAAGTGCAGTTGTGTAAAGAATTGCAACGGTTGTTTTGAAATAACTGGCAATGTGGCCATTACGCGGCGCTGTCAAATTTCGAATCGCGGTGCAAATTCGCCGATGTTTATCTTTTGGCGCTAGTGTCGCCAAGTGTGCACCCCAATATAATTCCACCGAGAGAATGTGTGAATTTACTAGGGAAATAATATTTGTATTGTTGTTCAACTTATTTCTAATTGAAAGTGGTGAAACTAATTTTCAATGGTATGCTCAAACTTTGTTGCTGAATTCGTGAAATAATCATACACATCTTGTTATTTGAGCAAATACAGATCAATCTCTGAGTAGGAATATTTAAAGGTGCGCTAGTGAAATATTTCTTAATTTAGCGCCATCATGGTGTCAGAAGGAGTTTTTAGGTGGGAAAGTCACCGTCGATGTCGCTACTGCGCTTGTTTTTTCTTTACACAAGATTTTCAAGCAATTTTGTTCGAGCATGTTCGTCTGTTCTCTGTGATTGCCAGTTATTTCAAAACAACCGTTGCAAATCTTTACACAACTGCACTTCATGAGCATAGACGTCTGTTCTCTGTGATTAACCTACCTAAATCTCTTACTAGCAGTTCCAAAGGCAGCTCTGTGCAAGTATCAGCCCAGCCGTTTAGCGAATGAGCAGCTGCGCTGTTCTAGGCAGATATTTCTATCGTTCCTCGAACTGTTCATGCATTTAGCTGCCGCTGCACAACCTCACCTCAGCATAATTAATGAATTTCACTAAACCACCAAAATATTTCCCATTTTGCTTTTAAATATTTTCACCAACATTTTTGCCAAAATACTTTAGTTGCCACACTTTTGATCAAAAGACTGACACGACTTGTTGTTATTTTATTGTTTGTGAAAAAGAAATCATATAAAGCGTCGAACTAAATTATTAGTGAAATTATATAATTCGCCTGATGAATTCGTCTTGAATTGTGATGCTATCAATTTGTACGTACATGGCCTCAAAAAATGTGAATTTTAAACAATCCTTTTAAAACGAATAAATGTCCACATAACTGAGTTCAGACAGTGTAATAGGTTTCAAGTGCACAATTTTAGCAGCCAATACCGGTACTTGTGGCCATTCAGTCCAGTCTTCGAATTATTTATATTTGCTTAAATTTCACGTTCTACAACAATCAATTATTGACACATTGGTAGGGTATCTGATTAATGAGCTGCAGGTCGGAAAATCTAGGCTTGTAATCTAACTTTTTTATATTTGAACATGTGAAAATGAAATCATATATCCCTTTCGTGACGGAGCGCAAAAAATTGAAATCTCCATACAAATGGCTCAACTTTGGCTCACCAGAACTCTAAAATTTCTCAACAAAACATCAATTATTTTACCTCATTTGAAAGAACTACTCCTTATCTTTTGATTTCTAGCTTTAATTACCTAGACAAATCGGAAATGAAAATTATGCGACAGATAAGACTTTTTCAACGTAAACAACGTAAACAAAAGCTTGTTTACACACAAACAAGTATAAGTAATGGCTGAATTATTGCAACAGTGTACATCACATAAAACAAAGTCTGAACGGATGAAAAAAGTATGCGAAACTATTACCACAGATAACAGACGTCTAAGCTCATGAAGTGCAGTTGTGTAAAGAATTGCAACGGTTGTTTCGAAATAACTGGCAATGTGGCCATTACGCGGCGCTGTCACATTTCGAATCGCGATGCAAATTCTCCGATGTTTTATATTTTGGCGCTAGTGTCACCAAGTGTGCACCGCAATATAGTTCCACCCAGAGAATGTATGAATTTACTAGGGAAATAATAATTGTATTTTCGTGCTACTCATTTCTAATTGAAAGTGGTGAAACTAATTTTCAATGGTTTGCTCAAATTTTGTTGCTGACTTAGTGAAACAATCATACACATCTTGTTATTTGAGCAAATACAGCTCAATCTCTCAGTAGGAATATTCAAAGGTGCACTAGTGAAATATTTCTTAATTTAGCGCCATCATGGTGTCGGAAGGAGTTTTAAGGTGGGAAAGTCACCGTCGATGTCGCTACTGCGCTTGATTTTTCTTTACACAAGATTTTCAAGCAATTTTGTACGAGCATGTTCGTCTGTTCTCTGTGCTATTACCACAGAGAACAGACGAACATGCTCGAACAAAATTGCTTGAAAATCTTGTGTAAAGAAAAATCAAGCGCAGTAGCGACATCGACGGTGACTTTCCCACCTAAAAACCCCATCCGACACCATGACCATGATGGCGCTAAATTAAGAAATATTTCACTAGCGCACTTTTAAATATTCCTACTCAGAGAATGAGCTTTATTTGCTCAAATAACAAGATGTGTATGATTGTTTCATTAATTCAGCAACACAATTTGAGTGAACCATTGAACATTAGTTTCACCACTTTGAATTAGAAATGAGTTGAACAACAATACAATATTATAATTTCCCTACACGCTAAGGTCAGTTTACCCAAAAATAGGTAAAGTTTACCCATAATCACCGAAAAGTGCACAACCTCATTTTATGGGTAAAGGCACTTTACTCATATATGGGTAAGCTGGATATATTGTAAAAATAGGTAACATTTACCCATATTTATGATTTTAAATTTTGAGTCAATTTTACGCATATATGGGTAAAATAATATTATTCAATGAGAGAAAATTATCTTAAAATGCCAGAGAAAATATTAAAAAACGAAAATCCGTTTCACTTTTTATTAAAACAATCAGACATAGAAATTCTAGTTGCGGACCGCGCGCACAGGCTGGTTTTCTCCTGCTCCGGCTGGTTGCTCCAAGAGTTACTCCTCCCAGCTGATCGGTTGCTCAATCCAAGGCTCATTCCTGGCCTCTCGGACTCCGGAGGCCTCAACAAGGAGATTCGAGTTGTCGATGGTTCATTGTTTGGAACATCACTGGTCACTTCAAAGAAATCGTAGTTGTTGAAGGGTTAAACACAGCGGGAATATTTCCTCCTGCTCAGCGGTTTGTTCCAGACGGACATGGGCAGCTTTTTCTTTCCGCACCGAAGTTGATCACATTCTGGTGGGTTTCAACATCTTTCTAAGGGGAGCCGGGCCATAGACGGGAAGACCTTCTGCTCCAGGCGAATTTCATCATCTGAACGGGTGATTGCAGAGAGGATCATTCGAACAGGCGAATCATCAGGAAGCTTGGCGGTATATTCCTCCGGTATATGACTCCGATAGAAATTTGATTCTGAAAAACATTGAACAAATGATTTTTTTGCATTTCGTTAAAACATTTTCTAGGATACTTACAGCTCGTTTACTTCCTTTTTGCTAGGTAATGTAAACTCAACTAATTCTTATAAGGATCAGTTTTTTTGCAAATAAGCAATAAGTTTTTGCAATGTTTCACTAAAAAAATAGTTTTAGTTTTTGAAAACAGTCGATTTAGGCGCCGCCTCTAGGATAATATTTTTTCATCCAAATGTGAGTAACAGAGCTTTACCCATATATGAGTAAATGTACTTCATTCATAATATGAGTAAATTTTACCAATATTTATTGATAAAATTTACTCATATTATGGGTAACGCATACGAAACCCAAATATGGGTAAATAAATTACCTATTTATGAGTAAACTGACCTTAGCGTGTAGTAAATTCACACATTCCCGCTCGGAAATTCCAACTAGAACTCTAGTAGGTATCTACTAGACAAAACAAAATATCTACTAGACATTTAAGCAGATATCTACTACCAGTCGCATAGAAATCTTCCTCCAGTGCAACATTTTTGTCTACCTCAAATCGGGCGAAAACAATTTCGCCCGCTTTCTAGTCGATATCTCATAGAAATCTACTAGACAAGGGTACTAGAAATCGAGTAGCTGTCTAGTAGATCTCTACTAGGCTGAATTTTGTTTATTTTTCTTTTTTCTTGTTTTGTTTATATTTACAAAAGACAAACAAAAACCTTTTTACTCATTGATTTTTATTTATTCAGAACAAAATAATGAATACAAAAGTTAATATATTATAAATGACCTTAATGCTAAAATCCTACAACTAGAGTTACGGCAAAAGCAATAAATTCCATAATATATTTGGGGTTTTTCATAGGATTTCCATGACGAATTCCTACAGAAGTTACTTCAGGAAGGCCTCTTAGAGTTCCTTCAGGGAGCCTTCCAGGAGTTCTTCAGCGATTCTTCAAGGAGTTCTTGGAGGGATTCCTCGCGGAATCCATACAAGGATTCCTTTAGGAGGTCTCTATGAGATCTTTAGAATTATAATAAAGGATTTCTTAAGGAGCATCTTGAAGGGATCTCCCCAGGAGCTCTTTCGTGAATTCTTTAGGCGTTCATTCACTGATTACTCCAAAAGTTTCATCGGAGATTCTTTCAAGATATCTTTCAGGATTTCTCTAGGATTTTTCTGGGATTAATTCGAAGATCCTTCCAGAAGTTTATTAAAATACTCCATCAGAGATTCCCCCACGGATTGTATCTCCAGGAGCTCCTTCAGGGTTATTCCTAGAAGATTTTTCAGGGATTGCTCCATAAGTCGCTTCAGCAAGCTCCATCTGAGCATCGTCCAGGAGTTCCTTGGGGGAATCCTTCAGGAATTCCTTCGTGGAGCCCGCAAGAAGTTTCTTCGGCGAATCCTCCAGGAATTCCTTTGGAAAGTATTTCTTCGGAAAATCCTCCAGGAGTTTATTCGGGGTATCCTCCAGGAGTTGCTTCAGGGAATCCTCTAGGAGTTCCTTCGGCGAATCCCCCAGGAGTTTATTCAAGGAATCCTGCAGGAGTAGCTTCGGGAAATTCTCCAGGAGTTCCTTCGAGGAACTCTCCAGGAGTTCCTTCAGGAAATTCTCGAGAAGTTCCTTCGGGACTTCCTCCAGGACCTCCTTCGGGGCATTCCAGGGGGAATGATGCTTCATTTGCTAACCGGAAAAATCCGCATTTATTCGTTGCTAACCGTCGTTAACCGCGCCTAACTGCTGCTTAGTTAGCAGCGGTTAGCGATGGTTAGGAATGAAAAAATGTGGATTTTCCGGTTAGAAAAGGATATGTCATTCCCTTTGAGGTATTCTTCAGGAGTTCCTTCGGGGAATCCTCTAGGAGTTCCTTTGGGGAATCCTCCAGGAGTTCCTTTGGAGAATCCTCCAGCAGTTCCATCAGAGAATTCTGCAGGAGTCCCTTCAGGAGTTCCCCGGGAGTTCCTTCGGAAAATCCTCCAGGAGTTCCTTCGGTGAATCTTCCAAGAGTTGTTTTGGGGAATCTTCCAGGAGTTCCTTCGGAGAATCCTCCAGGAGTTCAATCAGGAATTCCTCCAGGAGTTTCAACAGGGATTCCTCCACGAGTTCCATCAGGAATTTCATCAAGGATTCCTCCACGAGTTCCATCAGGGATTCCTTCAGAAGTTCTATCAGGGATTCCTCCAGGACTTCCATCAGATATTCCTCCAGAAGTTCCATTAGGCATTCCTACAGGAGTTCCATCAGAGATTCCTCCAGGAGTTCCGTCAGGGATTCCTCCAGGAGTTCCGTCAGGGATTCCTCCAGGAGATCCGTCAGGAGGGATTCCTTCAGGAGTTCTGTCAGGAGGGATTCCTCCAGGAGTTCCGTCAGGAGGGATTCCTCCAGGAGTTCCGTCAGGAGGGATTCCTCCAGGAGTTCCGTCAGGAGGGATTCCTCCAGGAGTTCCTTCAGGAGGGATTCCTCCAGGAGTTCCGTAAGGGATTCCTCCAGGAGTTCCGTCAGAGATTCCTCCAGGAGTTCCATCAGGTATTCCTTCAGGAGTTCCTTCAGGGATTCCTCCAGGAGTTCCTTCAGGGATCCCTCCAGGAGTTCCTTCAGGGATTTCTCTAGGAGTTCTTTCAGGGATTCCTCAAGGATTTCCTTCAGGGATTCCTCCAGGAGTTCCTTCAGGGATTCCTCCAGGAGTTCCTTCAGGGATTCCTCCAGGAGTTCCTTCAGGGATTCCTCCAGGAGTTCCTTCAGGGATTCCTCCAGGAGTTCCTTCAGGGATACCTCCAGGAGTTCCTTCAGGGATTCCTCCAGGAGATCCTTCAGGGATTCCTCCAGGAGATCCTTCAGGGATTCCTCGAGGAGTTCCTTCAGGGATTTCTCGAGGAGATCCTTCAGGGATTCCTCCAGGAGATCCTTCAGGAATTCCTCCAAGAGATCCTTCAGGGATTCCTCCAGGAGATCCTTCAGGGATTCCTCCAGGAGTTCCTTCAGGGATTCCTCCAGGAGTTGCTTCAGGGATTCCTCCAGGACATCCTTCAGGGATTCCTCCAGGAGTTCCTTCAGGGATTCCTTCAGGGAATCCTTCATGAGTTCCTTCAGGGATTCCTCCAGGAGTTCCTCCAGGAGTTCCTTCAGGGATTCCTCCAGGAGTTCCTACAGGGATTCCTCCAGAAGTTCCTTCAGGGATTCCTCCAGGAGTTTCTTCAGGGATTCCTCCAGGAGTTCCTTCAGGGATTCCTCCAGGAGTTCCTTCAGGGATTCCTCCAGGAGTTCTTTCAGGGATTCCTCCAGGAGTTCCTTCAGGGATTCCTCCAGGAGTTCCTTCAGGGATTCCTCCAGGAGTTACTTCAGGGATTCCTCCAGGAGTTCTTTCAGGGATTCCTCCAGGATTTCCTTCAGGAATTTTAGGGATTCCTCCAGGAGTTCCTTCAGGGATTCCTCCAGGAGTTCCTTCAGGGATTCCTCCAGGAGTTCCTTCAGGGATTCCTCCAGGAGTTCCTTCAGGGATTCCTCCAGGAGTTCCTTCAGGGATTCCTCCAGGAGTTCTTTCAGGGATTCCTCCAGGAGTTCCTTCAGGGATTCCTCCAGGAGCTCCTTCAGGGGTTCCTCCAGGAGTTTATTCAGGGATTTCTCCACGAGTTCCTTCAGGGATTCCTCCAGGAATTCTTTCAAGGGTTCCTCCAGGAGTTCCATCATCAGAGATGTATTCTAGGAACTGCAGAAAATATGCTCAATCATTTTTAGAAATCAGAAAAATAACGAAAAATATTAAAATAATTCCAGAGAATCCCTAGAGATTCTCAAAAATTCCCAGTTATCTGAGATGTATTCTAGGAACTACAGAAAATATTAACAATTATTTTTAGTAATTATAATTACGAAAGATATTAAAATAATTCCTAAGAATCTCTAGAGATTCTCAGAAATTCCCAGTCATCTGAGATGTATTCTATGAACTGCAAAAAATATTCTCAATCATTTTAGAAACTAGAATAACGAAAAATTTAAAACAATTCCTGAGAATCCTTAAAGATACATAGAAATTCCCAGTTATTTGATATGTATTCTAGGAACAACAGAAAATAAGAATAACGAAAGATATTAAAATAATTCTTGAAAATCTCTTGAGATTCTCAGAAATTCTCAGTCCTCGGAAATTTATTCTAACAAGTATAGAAAATATTCTCAACAATTTGTAGAAGTGAATAGCCTCACAGAAAAATATTTAAATGATTCCTGAAAATCCCTTAAGATTCTCAGAAATTCCCAGTCATCTGGGATGTATTCTAGGAACTGCAGAAAATATCCTCAATCATTTTAAGGAATCAGAAGAATAACGAAAAATATTAAAATAACTCCTGAGAATCACTAGACTCTCAGAAATTCCCAGTTATCTGAGATGTATTCCAGGAACTACAGAAAATATTCTCAATCATTTTTGGGAATTAGAATTACGAAAAATATTCAAATAATTCCTGAGAATCCCTAGAGATTCTCAAAAATTCCCAGTCATCTGGAATTTATTCTAACAAGTATAGAAAATATTCTCTACAATTTGTAGAAGTGAATAGCTTTACGGAAAAATATTAAAATAATTCCTGAGAATCCCTAGAGACTTTCAGAAATTCCCAGTTATCTGAGATGTAGTCTAGGAACTGCAGAAAATATTCTCAATCATTTTTAAACATCAGAAGAATAACGAAAAATAATTAAATAATTCCTGAGAATCCCTAGAGACTCTCAGAAATTCCCAGTTATCTGAGATTTATTCTAACAAGTACAGAAAATATTCTCAACAATTTGTAGAAGTGAATAGCTTCACAGAAAAATGTTTAAATAATTCCTGAAAATCCCTTAAGATTCTTAGAAACTCCCAGTCATCTGGGATGTATTCTAGAAAATATCCCCAATCATTTTTAGAAATCAGAAGAATAACGAAAAATATTAAAATAATTCCTGAGAATCCCTAGAGACTCTCAGAAATTCCCAGTTATCTCAGATGTATTCCAGGAACTACAGAAAATACTCTCAATCATTTTTAGAAATCAGAAGAATAACGAAAAATATTTAAATAATTCCTTAGAGAGAATCTCTAGAGATTCTCAGAAATTCCCAGTTATCTGAGATGTATTCTATGAACTGCTGAAAATATTCTCAATCATTTTTAGAAACTAGAATAACGAAAAATATTAAAACAATTCCTGAGAATCCTTAAAGATTCATAGAAATTCCTAGTTATCTGAGAAGTATTCTAGGAACTGCAGAAAATATTCTCAATCATTTTGAGAAACTAGAATAACGGATAATATTAAAACAATTCCTGAGAATCCCTAGAGATTCTCAGAAATTCCCAGTTTTCTGAGATGTATTCTAGGAACTGCAGAAAATATTCTCAATCATTTTAGAAAAAAGAATAACGGCAAATATTAAAACAATTTCTGAGAATCCCTAGAGATTCTTAGAAATTCCCAGTTATCTGAGATGTATTCCAGGAACTACAGAAAATATTCTTAATCATTTTTAGAAATTAGAATTACGAAAGATATTAGAAGCCTTCCTGAGAATCTCTAGAGATTATCAGAAATTCCCAGTCATCTGAGATGTATTCTATGAACTGCAGAAAACATTCTTAATCATTTTTAGAAACTAGAATAACGAAAAATATTAAAACAATTCCTGAAAATCCTTAAAGATTCTTTGAAATTCCCAGTCATCTGAAATTTATTCTGACAAGTATAGAAAATATTCTCAACAATTTGTAGAAGTGAATAGCTTCACAGAAAAATATTTAAATAATTCCTGAAAATTCCTTAAGATTCTCAGAAATTCCAAGTCATCTGGGATGTATTCTAGGAACTGCAGAAAATATCCCCAATCATTTTTAGAAATCAGAAGAATAACGAAAAATATTAAAATAATTCCTGAGAATCCCTAGAGATTCTCAGAAATTCCCAGTTATCTGAGATGTATTCCAGGAACTACAGAAAATATTTTCAATCATTTTTTAGAAATTAGCCTAATACCCAAATTTTTGATTTTGATCTAAATATCATTTTTCGTCATCTAAAATCGATTTAAACATGTTTTGGAAGATGATTCTTTATAATTCTCGATTTCGTGAATTTCAGTTTTTGATTTTTGTAATTTTTATTTTTGAACGTCCCCACCCTAGAAGCCAATTTAGGGAACGGATTTTTTGAGATGAAAACATTTTGAGATTTTATGATTATTGTTGAAATATTATTATTTTAAATTTTTTTCACAGAAGATTTAATTTTCCGTGTAATTTTAAGGATAATAATTTTAGAGTACCCTTAAACTATTAAACAAGGATAGAATGATTTGGGAAAAAATTAAAATATATTAATTGTAGCGATTCAATACAAAATAAACAATGACTTCTAAAAGGTGACTAAAACATCAAATTTTCAATGATTTTTAAAAAATGTAAATACGCTTTAAAATACACCGAAAACCATTTTGAGATATACAGAACAGTCCTGAATATCAGCCAAAAATATAAAAAAAATGATTTTCCACGGAACAAAAATTACAAAAATGCTCAAACAATACCCCGTCAAAAGGCGGGATTGGGTATTAGAGGGTTAGAATTACGAAAAATATTAAAATAATTCCTGAGAATCTCTAGAGATTCTCAAAAATTCCCAGTCATCTGGAATTTATTCTAACAAGTATAGAAAATATTCTCTACAATCTGTAGAAGTGAATAGCTTTACGGAAAAATATTTAAATAATTCCTGAGAATTCCTAAAGACTCTCAGAAATTCCCAGTTATCTGAGATGTATTCTAGGAACTGCAGAAAATATTCTCAATCATTCTTAAAAATCAGAAGAATAACGAAAAACATTAAAAAAATCCTGAGAATCCCTATACTCTCAGAAATCCCTAGTTATCTGAGATTTATTCTAACAAGTATAGAAAATATTCTCAACAATTTGTAGAAGTGAATAGCTTTACAGAAAAATATTTTAATGATTCCTGAAAATCCCTTAAAATTCTCAGAAATTCCCAGTCATCTGGGATGTATTCTAGGAACTGCAGAAAATATCCACAATCATTTTTAGAAATCAGAAGAATAACGAAAAAATTAAAACAATTCCTGAGAATCCCTAGAGACTCTCAGAAATTCCCAGTCATCTGAGAGTCTGAGACGTATTCTAGGAACTGCAGAAAATATTCTCAACCATTTTTAGAAATCAGAAGAATAACGAAAAATATTAAAATAATTCCTGAGAATCCATCGAGTCTCAGAAATTCCCAGTTATCTGAGAAGTATTCTAGGAACTGCAGAAAATATTCTCAATCATTTTTGGAAATAAGAGTAACGAAAGATATTAAAATATTTCCAGAAAATCTCTAGAGATTCTCAGAAATTCCCAGTCATCTGGAATTTATTCTAACAAGTATAGAAAATATTCTCAACAATTTGTAGATTCACTTCTACAAACTGTTGAGCTTCACAGAAAAATATTTAAATAATTCCTGAGAATCTCTAGAGATCTCAGAAATTCCCAGTTATCTGAGATGTATTCTTAGAACTGCAGAAAATATTCTCAATCATTTTTAGAAACTAGAAGAACAACGGAAAATATTAAAATAATTCCTGAGAACCCCTAGAGATTCTCAGAAATTCCCAGTCATCTGGAATTTATTCTAACCAGTATAGAAAATATCCTCAACAATTTGTAGAAGTGAATAGCTTCACAGAAAAACATTTAAATAATTCCTGAGAATCTCTAGAGATTCTCAGAAATTCCCAGTTATGTGAGATGTATTCTAGGAACTGCAGAAAATATTTTCAATCATTTTTAAAAATCAGCGGAATAACGAAAAATATTAAAATAATTCCTGAGAATCCCTAGGGATTCTCAGAAATTCCCAGTCATCTGAGATGTATTCTAGGAACTACAGAAACTATTCTCGAACATTTTTAGAAATTAGAATAACGAAATATGTTAAAATAATTCCTGAGAATCCCTAGAGATTCTCAGAAATTCCCAGTCATCTGAGATGTATTCTAGGAACTACAGAAAATATTCTCAATCATTTTAAGAAGTAAGCATTACGAAAGATATTAAAATAATTCCTGAGAATCTCTAGAGATTCTCAGTAATTCCCAGTCATCTGGAATTTATTCTAACAAGTATAGAAAATATTCTCTACAATTTGTAGAAGTGAATAGCTTCACGGAAAAAATATTTAAATAATTCCTGAAAATCCCTAAAGATTCTCAGAAATTCCCAGTCATCTGAGATGTATTCTAGGAACTGCAAAAAATATTCTCAATCATTTATAGAAACTAGAAGAATAACGGAAAATATTAAAATAATTCCTGAGAACCTCTAGAGCTTCTCAGAAATTCCCAGTCATCTGGAATTTATTCTAATAAGTATAGAAAATATCCTCAACAATTTGTAGAAGTGAATAGCTTCACAGAAAAACATTTAAATAATTCCTGAGAATCTCTAGAGATTCTCAGAAATTCCCAGTTATGTGGGATGTATTCTAGGAACTGCAGAAAACATTTTCAATCATTTTTAGAAATCAGCAGAATAACGAAAAATATTAAAATAATTCTTGAGAATCCCTAGGGATTCTCAGAAATTCCCAGTCATCTGAGATGTATTCTAGGAACTACAGAAACTATTCTCAATCATTTCTAGAAACTAGAAGAATAACGGAAAATATTAAAATAATTCCTGAGAATCCCTAGAGATTCTTAGAAATTCCCAGTTATTTGAGATGTATTCCAGGAACTTCAAAAAATATTCTCATTCATTTTTAGAAATTAGAATTACTAAAGATATTAGAATAATTCCTGAGAATCTCTAGAGATTCTCAGAAATTCCCAGTCATCTGAAATTTATTCTAACAAGTATAGAAAATATTCTCAACAATTTGTAGAAGTGAATAGCTTCACAGAAAAATATTTAAATAATTCCTGAAAATCCCTTAAGATTCTCAGAAATTCCCAGTCATCTGGAATTTATTCTAACAAGTATAGAAAATATTCTCAACAATTTGTAGAAGTGAATAGCTTCACTCTTCATCCCTAGAGACTCTCAGAATAAATTTAATTCCCAGTGATCTGAAAAGTATTCTAAAAACTATAGAAAATATACTCAATCATTTATGTGAATCCGTATATTTAAATAATTCCTGAGAATTTCTGAGAAAATTTCAGAAATTCCCAGTCATCTGGGATGTACTCTTAAAACAATAGAAAATATTCTTAACTAGCTGTCCCGGCAAACGTCGTACTGCCTGCCTACTAAGTTTTTTGACATGTGGGTCGGTGGGAAAAAGCCCCGAAAATGAAGTTTCTTATTTCCCCGTTTCCATTACTTTCCCGGTCGAATTTTATAATTATTTTCCGTACAAGCACGTCGGAGCCTTGCACAAATGCGATAATGAAAGAATTTTTTGAATCCGTTGGCCCGTTCCCGAGCCTATTCGTGACATACAAACACCATTCTATTTTTATTTATATAGATTATTTATAGGAATCAGTAATCCCAACTAACAATTGCAAGTCACAAACAAGCAAGCTTGCTGAATTGTGGCTTAATAATGGTAATGATAGCTGAACTAAAATTATGCTCAACACATTACTGTTTAAATGATTTTTCAATGGGGAAAATAGTCAATGTTCGACTTTCCTCATCGGTATCAACAATGATAAATTAAAACACTTTTCAAAAGTTTAACAAGAAATTTATTCGACAAGCATTGATTCTTTAACAAAAGAGTTTAACAAAACATTTGTCTGCATCTTATTAAGCTGATGTATCGATAAGCATATGCTCCTGAACAATGTGCTTTTCACTTGTCAAATAAACGCCTTCAGCCCGTCATAGTTTGACTCGGAACTTTGTCCGGATTATGGGATAAATCATGGCTAAAACTGTTTAGACAACCAAGTTATTAAAGAACCAAAATTTTAAACGAATCACATAAAATAAAACAGAATAGAATTATGTAGCTCAACATTGAGTGCCAAGAGACGTAATCAACATAAAAATGAGGCATTTATTTATTATTATTATTAGTATGTAACAAGATATTTTGTAAAATGGTTATTATATTTTTTTTATCTTCCGCAGCAGTTCGATTGTACGGGACGCTTGGATCGATGCATTTGACATTTCAGTGCTGTCGTGTTTACTGAATATTGTCCCCACAGTCACCTAGATAATCAAACAGCATTCAGAAATCGACAAATTTCAAGTATCCCTGAACATCCTTTTCACATTAATAAAAATTAAAAAAAAAATAATGATAAACATCCTTATGCACTCTTTATTGAACATAATATCAAGATTCCATGACAAAAGCATAAATAAAAAAAAAATGCTTGACGGATCTTCGACTGAGCATGAGTAGATTACCTGAACAGATGCTGTGAATGCACCACGTCCAAGGCCATACCGCACCACATATTGTCATACATTTTTAAAGATCGATTTTTAAAAATAAAATTAAAAACATATTCATATCGCAATTAGTACGTCTGGAAACAATATCTTCAATAAAGACCAACATTTTTTGGCCACATTCGATACAAGTTTTCTCACCGTGCGATAAAAATACTGACTGCTAAATCAGAATGGAAAACACGTGTTTTGGGCTGAACAGCTGTTGAAGTTGAGGCGTTGTTCAGTTGATTACCACGTGCTGTGCTAATTCACCACTGCTGAACACAAGTTCAGGAGTGATCATTATTGAGTCATGGGAAGATTATGTTTTGCTTTGGGTGTTGCATCTCACCATCTCTAGGATGGCGCAGATAGGAAGGCATGCGGCTGGCAATCGACAGGTCTCGAGTTCTAATCCGGATTTAGGTAATTTTATATGTAATTCTTATTTCATAATAGGTGTTCTCGACATGATAGCAAATAATTACTCTCGTGAGAGTTCAACATTTTTGCATTTTATTTATTTTCAGTCATTTTTGCCAAAGCTGAATAACAACTTTCTTGTACATTTGTAAAACGCTTTGAACAACAAAAAATTAAGTTAGTGCACAACATGATGCTTTATAACTTCTCCAAATTTGTGTGAACAAAACCCGAACATAGGTTGTACGTGAAAATAATTCAAATGTTATTCAACATTATGCTGAATTAATTCGTCATAATGGTGCCTGTTAAATGAGTGATTGTTAGTTGGGATGTATTTAAATAATTCTTGAGAATTCCTAAAAATTTTCAGAGATTTCCAGTGATCTGTAAAGAATTCTAAAAAGTATAGAAAATATTCTCAATCATTTATAGGAATCCGTAGCATCACCAAAAATATGAAAATAGCTCCTGAGAATCCCTAAAGATTATCAGAAAATTTCAGTGATCTGAAAAGTATTTTAAAATCGATAGAAAATATTCTCAATCATTTATAGGAATCAGTAATATAACGGAATTTATTTAAATAATTTCTGAGAATCCCTAAAGATTCTCAGATATTCCCAGTGATTTGGGATGTATTCTGAAAACAATAGAAAATATTCTCAACCATTTATAGGAATCCGTAGCATCACTAAATATATTGGAATAATTCCTGAGAATCCCTAAAGATTATCAGAAATTATCAGTGAGCTGGAATGTATTCTAAAAACTATAGAAATAATTCTCAATCATTTACAGGAATCCGTAGCATAACTAAAAATATGAAAATAGCTCCTGAGAATCCCTAAAGATTCTTAGAAATTACAAGTGTTTTGGGATGTTTTCTGAAAACTATAGAAAATATTCTCGATGATTTATAGGAATCCGTAGCATAACAGAATATATTTAAATAATTCCTGAGAATCCCTTAAGCACAGAGAACAGACATTTAAGCTCGAACAAAAATACGTCGAAATCGTGTGTAAAGGATTTAAGTGTACCTCAATGCCACCAACAGAGACTGCCCCACATATAAAGTCGATTTGACCACACGATGGCAGTGTTCATCGTTAAACTACACTAACCCACAAAGTGACACTAGCGCCAAACGGCCAAAAACGGCGAGCACTGGTAACAAAAATGGCAACACAACAATGTAAGTAATGGGACGCTAGCGCCACGCAACGGGAGCATAACCACATACTTTAAAATGACCGTTACAAAGTTTTACACAAGGCAGAAAGCAAAGATAGACGTCTGTTCTCTGTGCCTTAAGATTCTAAGAAATTTCTAGTGATCTGAAAAGTATTCTAAAAACTATAGAACATATTCTCAACCATTTATAGGAATCCGTAGCATAACAGAATATGTATGTATATTTAAATAATTTCTAAGAATCTCTTAAGATTCTCAAAAATTCCCAGTTTGGTGGGATGTATTTTTAAAACTATAAAATAATCTCAATTATTTATAGTAATCGGTAATATCACAGAATATATTTGAATAACTCCTGAGAATCCCTCAAGATTCTCATAAATTTTCAGTAATGTGGAAAATATTTAAAAAAGTATAGAAAAAATTCTCCATCATTTATAAAAAATCCGTAGCATCAGTAAATATATTTAAATAATTTCTGAGAATCCCTACAGATTCTCAGAAATTTCCAGTGATCTGCAAAGTATTTTAAAACTTTATAGGAATAAGGGCCCATATAGCCGAGGCGGTAAACGCACGGGTATTCAGCATGACCATGCTGAGGGTGACGGGTTCGATTCCCGGTCGGTCCAGGATCTTTTCGTAAAGGAAATTTCCTTGACTTCCTTGGGCATAGAGTATCTTCGTGCCTGCCACACGATATACACATGCAAAATGGTCATTGGCAGAGGAAGCTCTCAGTTAATAACTGTGGAAGTGCTCATAGAACACTAAGCTGAGAAGCAGGCTTTGTCCCAATGAGGACGTTACGCCAAGAAGAGAGAGTGAGAGAGGAATCAGTAATACATTTCAATAATTCTTGAGAATTCCTTAAGATTCCCAGTAATCTGGAAAGTATTCTAAAACCTATAGAAAATATTATCAATCATTTATAGGAATCGGTAGCATCACTAAATATATGAAAATAGTTCCTGTGAATTCCTAAAGATTATCAGAAATTTTCAGATATTGATTTGGGATATATTCTGAAAACTATAGAAAATATTCTCAATCTTTTATGTGAATCCGTAGCATCACTAAATATATTAAAATAATTCCTGAAAATCCCTAAAGATTTTCAGAAATTTCCAGTGATTTGGAACGTATTATAAAAACTATAGAAATTTTCCTCAATCATTTATGTGAATCCGTAGCATCACTAAAAATACGAAAATAGCTCCTGAGAATCCCTAAAGATTCTCAGAAATTCCCAGTAATTTGGGATGTATTCTAAAAACTATAGAAAATATTTTCAATGGTTTATGGGAATCCGTTGCATCACTAAATATATTGAAATAATTCCTGAAAATCCATCCACATTCTCAAAAACTTTGAGTGATCTGGAAAATTCTTTAAAAAGTATAGAAATAATTCTCAATCTTTTACTGGAATCCGTAGCATCAGTAAATAATATATTTAAATAATTCCTGAGAACACCTAAAGATTCTTGGAAATTCCCAATGATTTGAAAAGTATTCTAAAAACTAAAGAAACTATTCTCAATCATTTATAGGAATCCGTAGAATAACAGAATATATTTAAATAATTTCTGAGAATCTCTTAAGATTCTCAGAAATTCCCAGTTATCTGGAATGTATTCTTAAAACTATAAAATAATCTCAATCATTTTAAGTAATCGATAATATCACGGAATATATTTAAATAACTCCTGAGAATCCCCCAAGATTGTCAGAAATTTTCAGTAATCTGGAAAATATTCTAAAAAGTATAGAAAAAATTCTCAATCCTTTATTAGGAATCCGTAGCATCAGTAATTATATTAAAATAGTTCCTGAGAATCCTTAAAAATTATCAGAAATTTGCAATGATCAGGAAAGTTTTTCAAATCTATAGGAAATATTATCGATCATTTATAGGATTCCGTAGCATCATGGAATATATTTAAATAATTCGTGAGAATCTCTAAAGACTCCGAAATTTCCATACATCTGGGATGTATTCTAAAAACTATAGAAATATTCTCAATCATTTGTAGAAATCAGTAGTATCAAGTAATACATTGAAATAATTTCTGAGAAAGCTATAGAAATATTCTCAATCATTAAATTTTATAGGAATCCGTAGCGTTATAGAATATATTTATATAATTCCTGAAAACTCATAAAATAGTTTTCGGGTAAATTCTAAATAATATAATAATGTCCTCTATCATTCATAGAAATCAGTTGCATCACAATATATTCTTTAGTTTTCTAAACATCCATAATGATTCTCAGAAATCCCTAATTACCTGTGATACATCTCAAATATTTTAAATGATTTTTGAAAATTCGCAGATTATCAAAAATTCCTTGGATACATTCTAAATTTGACACGAATACTACAATAATGGTGAAGTTCCGTTAACAAATAGTAATAGTAATAATAACATTCTAAATGTTATTAAAAATGTCCTCTATCATTCTTAGAAGTCAGTACCTTCTCGTAAAATATTGAGATGTTTTTTTGTAAATCAATCATTTATCGAAAGCAGTTGATGTCAATAATAATGGCTATAACGTGACAATTGCCACGGGAGTTCCTATACAAATCAACTAGCAGTATCAACAGAAATACCCATGAAAATACCAGTCCGGTAGCAATCCGGTGAAGGGCATTAAGTTTAAGGACACATCCATGGAATTGTACACGATAGCCGAAAAACTCATTGATTCAAAGTACACTTTCGAAAACTTGGCATACCTATATAGGTAGCCTTGTCGGATATTCAGCAAAACGATGCTGCGGGTGACGGATTTGATTATCGGACGGTCCAGGATCTTTTCGTTACGGAATATTCTTGACTTCCTTTAGCACCATCATATAATAATACCTGCCACACGACCTACAGAAGGAACATGGTCATTGGCAAAACAGCAGAGAAGCTGGCTCTGTTCCAGTTGGGATGTAACGCCAGGAAGAACTTCTTCAAAATAAAAGGGGGGACCGTACATGAGTACTATCTATTGGTACCATTAGCTACCGCCTTATGTTGATATCTCTCCCCTGGAAGATTGGGTCCAGGCTAGTACTATAAACTATCCGTTGGACTCAATCTCCTGGAAGGGGAGGGGTGGCCAACCAAATTTGCTGTTGGGATCATATGGTCGATACGGGTGTTCAGCGAGACCATGCTGAGGGTGACGGATTTGATTCCCGTTCGATCTAGGAACTTTCCGTAAAGGAAATTTCATTGACTTCCTTGGGCAGAATATCGTCGTGCCTGGCACACGATATACACATGCAAAAATGTGGTCATTGGCAGAGGGAGCTTTGCATGCTCATAGAACATAAGCTGAGAAGCAGGCATTGTCCCAGTTGGGACGATACGCCAAGAAGAAGAATGATAACAATTTGCTTAAAAATAATTAAACATGAAACAGCTGTTTTCTCAGCTTCTCCAAAAACTTACCAAAACCCAATCGAACGATAACTTGATTCGATCGATCCGCAGCCGGACTCGACCGCTGAGATCAAACTTCTGTAGCAGCAAGTATCGACTGATGGTGCTGTGCTGCCAAAAGTATTATCATTGATAAAGGAATAGCGGACATAATGGCATCAGGATCATCATCTTATGGAGCGGGTTCGACAGGATCCGGTGGTTTCGAAGAAGGGGTACTTTGCTCCTCCAGATACTATTTATCCTGCAGTCCGTACGCATATCGACGTATCCCCTGGCGGAACAGTATCCTTTTTCATTTGGCTGCCTCGTTGACCGTATGAATCCGTCGAATGCACTCCGAATAGTCATAGATTGTCGTCGTTTTGCAAGATGCCCTTCTTTCTCGTCATCCAGACCTTCATCATCGTCCAAGATTCAGTGCTGTGTAGGTTTCCAGCGAGATGCACGATATTTTTGCTAGCGGGTCAAATCAATAGCTACTCACTGACTTCCGGAAAATGTAAAAGATGAACAGCTTACCTTTTCGAATCGGAAATCGTATTCTGCTTATCCACCGGATTATAGATCGCATCGCACTGTATAGCTGCACAACTTGCCGGCAAACAAAGTGCAGCTAGAAAAACAACAACATAATATTTATCATTATAAACTATAGTTATCACACCCACAGCTTAATTATAGTGAGAATATTTACCTCAAAGCCGAGTTTCATTGGTTCCACTCCAGAATTTTATTAAAATTGTGTGATTTTTACACTAAAAACTAGAAAACTATCTGCAACAAGCGAGTCAACAACCATGCGGCTCTTAAGAAAAAAAAAATGAAGTTTCTCTCGCTTGTGTCGCTGATGGACGTCGAGGCGAAACCAAACGTCAATATCCTAGCCAAGTTGAACACCAGGTGAAAGTCCATGGTAAAAAAAACCGGAGGTGTCTAGACTAGGTAGACTTGAACTCGACAAGTAGAAATCAGTCTGAGCGGGTTCTCTGGGTAAAACTATATTGGGGTGAACACTTGGCGACACTAGCGCCAAAATATAAAACATCGGAGAATTTGCATCGCGATTCGAAATGTGACAGCGCCGCGTAATGGCCACATTGCCAGTTATTTCAAAACAACCGTTGCAATTCTTTACACAACTGCACTTCATGAGCTTAGACGTCTGTTCTCTGTGTTATCACAGAGAACAGACGTCCAAGCTCATGTAGTGCTATTGTGTAAAGCATTGCAACGGTTGTTTTGAACGAGGGGAATGGCAGCAGCCGTTTTCCAAAAATCTTACCATGTCTTTTGAAAAGCCCTCAGAGGATATCGTCGAAATGATTTCTTTCGGTGTATTTGGTATGGGATGGAGAAGACTGTGAACGCTTTCAAAGAGGATAGAACGGTTAGAAACGGATATGGGCGGATATTTTCGTTCACTGCTCTTCATGCTGTCAGCGAAAAGTCAATTTCCTGTCAGATGGAAATAGAAAGCAAATAATGTTGTTGTCCATCCGAGAAGTAGTTCAGTCGAAAAATACAACGATTGTTCACAAACATTCAATGAAAAAGCGAATTGTTCTTACGCTTTTTAGCAATAATGAATGCGACATTGTTGAATTATTTTTACAGATTACAAAAAAGATTGTGACCTTGAAAACGGCAAGATTGTGTACTTTTCTTGTGGATGATCGTGTAGAATATGTTATGATGTTTGCAATGATTTTCAAATGAGGTTTCGGAAAGTTCGAGAGTGGGAAATAGATATTACGTTCACGACCAAATATTTTCGTTTAGTAGTCATATTTATTTTCCTTTCACAACTGGATTGGTTCTCAGGCCAGGCCCAGTCTTGTCTAAAAAATGGGAAAACATCCGATCCGGAAAGGTCCTCACAGTTTCTTCCTACTTCTATAACATTTTACTTATTGTAATAGTTCGTTAGTTGAAGTCCTGGTCTCGGTCCTGGTAGTTGTCTCCTATTGAGGCAGTTGTTGCTACCGCTGCTTCTTCCACTACCCGCCTAAGAGTGGTGTGTTTGGGTTGGTGGTAGACTAGGCAAGATACTATGTAAATAACTGATACACATATTTTATTATACGAGTCTTACCAAGCTTGTTTTTAATTCCAAATACTGAAAAAATTTAAACGAAAATCTGATTCCCCATTTTTTCTGTTTTCACTGACTTCCAATGAATCTGATTTCTGCTTTGATTATAAAACTCGTTATAATTTTTTTTTCTATTTTGACGTTTCTCCGGTCCTCCTCATTAAATTGGAGTGCGTTCACGATGAAAATTTCGTGAGCGCTTGAAAACCGTCGAAAGGTTGGATACGGTTGGAAGCGGATAGCGACGGATAGATTAGAAACTAGAAAGGATATGGAGAAATATGTTTTCTTGCAAACTATTATGCAGGGGTTTGGACGAAATGAGGTAAAACTTGCACAAAATCCTGATCTGCCATTCCCCTCGGTTTTGAAATAACTGGGAATGTGGCCATTACGCGGCGCTGTCAATTTTCGAATCGGGGTACAAATTTGCCGTTGTTATACCTTTTGGCGCTAGTGTCACCAAGTATGCACCCTAATATAGTTCTACCAAGAGAATGTGGTGGTTTTACTTGGGAAACAAAAATTGAATTATTGTTCAACTTGTTTCTAATTGAAAATAATGAAACTAATAATCAATGAGTTGCTCAAATGTTGTAGCTGGATTAATGAAATAATCATAAACATCTTGTTATTTGAGCAAATACAGCTCAGAGTTTGAGTAGGAAAATTTGAAGGTGCGCTAGTGAAATATTTCTTTAGAAAACGCCATCATGGTGTCGAAACAAGTTTTTGAGTGGGAAAGTCACCGTCGATGTCGCTACTGAGCTTGTTTTTTTCTTTACACAAGATTTTCAAGCAATTTTGTTCGAGCATGTTCGTCTGTTCTCTGTGGTGTTATTACCGCTCAACAACACAATTGTGCTGGTTCGTCACGAAAGGGATATATTGCCAAGCAAAGTTATAAAAACAAGTTATGTAACATGCCAAATGAGTTCGTCTAAAGTTGTAACACTCAAAGTGGTTTTCTCAAAACGTACATATATGGCCTCTAAATTTGTGCGAATAGAGCATATTTGGTGCATCTTATACAATGTATTTTGGACGGATAAGAGTTCACTCAGCCACAGAGAACAGACGAACATGCTCGTACAAAATTGCTTGAAAATCTTGTGTAAAGAAAAATCACAGAGAACAGACGTCCAAGCTCATGTAGTGCAGTTGTGTAAAGCGTTGCAACGGTTGTTTTGAAATAACTGGGAATGTGGCCATTACGCGGCGCTGTCAAATTTCGAATCGGGGTACAAATTTGCCGTTGTTTTACCTTTTGGCGCTAGTGTCACCAAGAGTGCACCCTAGTATAGTTGCACCAAGAGAATATGTTGGTTTTGCTTGGAAAACGTTAATTGAATTCTTGTTCAACTTATTTCTTATTGAAAATAATGAAACTAATTATCAACAGGTCGCTTAAATTTTGTTGCTGGATTAGTGAAATAGTCATAAACATCTTGTTATTTAAGCAAATACAGCTCAGAATCTGAGTAGGAAAATTTAAAGGTGCGCTAGTGAAATATTTCTTCAGAAAGCGCCATCATGGTGTCGAAACAAGTTTTTGAGTGGGAAAGTCACCGTCGATGTCGCTACTGAGCTTGTTTTTTCTTTACACAAGATTTTCAAGCAATTTTGTTCGAGCATGTTCGTCTGTTCTCTGTGGAAAAATCAAGCGCAGTAGCGACATCGACGGTGACTTTCCCACCTAAAAACTCCTTGCGACACCATGATGGCGCTAAATTAAGAAATATTTCACTAGTGCACCTTTGAATATTCCTACTGAGAGATTGAGCTGTATTTGCTCAAATAACAAGATGTGTATGATTGTTTCACTAAGTCAGCAACAAAATTTGAGCAAACCATTGAAAATTAGTTTCACCACTTTCAATTAGAAATGAGTAGCACGAAAATACAATTATTATTTCCCTAGTAAATTCATACATTCTCTGGGTGGAACTATATTGCGATGCACACTTGGTGACACTAGCGCCAAAAGGTGAAACATCGGAGAATTTATACCGCGATTCGAAATGTGACAGCGCCGCGTAATGGCCACATTGCCAGTTATTTCAAAACAACCGTTGCAAATCTTTACACATCTGCACTTCATGAGCATAGACGTCTGTTATCTGTGACTCAGCACAGTTGTAACTGAGTTATGTGAATCAATTTGTTGGCTGGGTGAAATGCTGAATCGCACTTATATCACAGAGAACAGACGAACATGCTCGTACAAAATTGCTTGAAAATCTTGTGTAAAGAAAAATCAAGCGCAGTAGCGACATCGACGGTGACTTTCCCACCTAAAAACTCCTTCCGACACCATGATGGCGCTAAATTAGGAAATATTTCACTAGTGCACCTTTGAATATTCCTACTGAGAGATTGAGCTGTATTTGCTCAAATAACAAGATGTGTATGATTATTTCACTAAGTCAGCAACAAAATTTGAGCAAACCATTGAAAATTAGTTTCACCACTTTCAATTAGAAATGAGTAGCACGAAAATACAATAATTATATCCCTAGTAAATTCATACATTCTCTGGGTGAAACTATATTGGGGTGCACACTTGGTGACACTAGCGCCAAAAGGTGAAACATCGGAGAATTTATACCGCGATTCGAAATGTGACAGCGCCGCGTAATGGCCACATTGCCAGTTATTTCAAAACAACCGTTGCAATTCTTTACACAACTGCACTTCATGAGCTTAGACGTCTGTTATCTGTGCTTATATGACTGAAACGACTGAAAAACTTGCGTAACTATGATTGCAATTTACCGAGCTATTGCTTGCTGTCCGATTGAACAGACTGAGCAATCATTAACATAGGCGATGGACATCACACGAAACACCCAATGATCCAGTGGGGAATTTTCCGTTTGACGAAAATTTTTACCGACTGGAGCGGGAATCGAACCCACACTCCCACGTTCATGCTCAATTAAAACAATGTTGAAAACTTGTAGCTACCTATTATGTTCCTCTTTGAGAAAGACTTTAAGGTGAATATATAACGAAGCCACAGCTCGAATTTTCAAGAACTGGCTGGTTCGTCTCTTCCATCGTTGTATTGTCGGGCCGCCACCAAACCGGACTTCGCACAATCAAGTCGCGATGCGACCCAACTCGCGACGTTTTTTAATCATGTCAGTAGTGCGCATCCTTCCCGTTGTTGTCAGCAACACAACGCACTAGATGCGAAACAGTTGCGACACTTGTGGACCAAGAAAATGGCAATTTTCGATTGAATGTCGGTCTTGATTCCAACCGGATAGACAATAATTGTTTACACAACTGTGCATCATCAGCTTGGACGTCTGTTCTCTGTTCAAAAAGTACAAAAATAAACGATCAACACAAACAACGCTTCATTTTCGCTGAACAGCTGGAACGGTCACCCTGCATGACCCGGACGTGGCTGAACTTATCAGTTTTAGCGAAATATGGTTTTTTTATGGGCAACGTACATTCCGGTTCTTCGTCTGTCTTTATCATTTTTGATGTTATTTAAATAACATTCTTTTTGAGGTTGCTTCAGGACAGGGGACCCGCAAGCGGCAAGGTAGGCCTACTGCTCATCTTTTGCGAGTGTGTTAGTGTTAGCTTGGAAATCGGTTTATTTTGCCGATGGGGATGGCCCACGAAATCGCATTGTGTTGCTTGGGAAGGCCCGCTCGATGCATGGTAGGTAGGCGTAGTTTGTTCGAGTTTGACGTGGCTGCACCCTCCCTGCTTCAGGAAGAATTCGAAGAAGTTTAAAACCGTTCAGATTAAAAGCGGTCAATTCCTCGGGGGTTCACAATATCTTATCTACTTTATCTAAATATTTACGATAAGTATACAATGCTAGATTTGGATTAACAATTTCGAAGAAATATGAAACATTGATGCGTTTCAACTTGTTTCGGCGTGTTTAATTAACCCACAGAGAACAGACGAACATGCTCGAACAAAATTGCTTGCAAATCTTGTGTAAATAAAAAAACAAGCTCAGTAGCGACATCGACGGTGACTTTCCCACTCAATAACTTGTTTCGACACCAAGATGGCGTCACAGAGAACAGACGTCCAAGCTCATGTAGTGCTATTGTGTAAAGCATTGCAACGGTTGTTTTGAAATAACTGGGAATGTGGCCATTACGCGGCGCTGTCAAATTTCGAATCGGGGTACAAATTTGCCGTTGTTTTACCTTTTGGCGCTAGTGTCACCAAGTGTGCACCCTAGTATAGTTCCACCAAGAGAATGTGGTGGTTTTACTTGGAAAACAAAAATTGAATTATTGTTCAACTTGTTTCTAATTGAAAATAATGAAACTAATAATCAATGAGTTGCTCAAATGTTGTAGCTGGATTGATGAAATAATCATAAACATCTTGTTATTTGAGCAAATACAGCTCAGAATTTGAGTAGGAAAATTTGAAGGTGCGCTAGTGAAATATTTCTTTAGAAAACGCCATCATGGTGTCGAAACAAGTTTTTGAGTGGGAAAGTCACCGTCGATGTCGCTACTGAGCTTGTTTTTTCTTTACACAAGATTTTCAAGCAATTTTGTTCGAGCATGTTCGTCTGTTCTCTGTGATGGCGTTTTCTAAAGAAATATTTCACTAGCGCACCTTTAAATTTTCCTACCCAGATTCTGAGCTGTATTTGCTCAAATAACAAGATGTTTATGATTATTTCATTAATCCAGCTACAAAATTTGAGCAATCCATTGATAATTAGTTTCATTATTTTCAATTAGAAACAAGTTGAACAATAATTTAATTTTCGTTTTCCAAGTAAAATCACCACATTCTCTTGGTGGAACTATACTAGGGTGCACACTTGGTGACACTAGCGCCAAAAGGTAAAACAACGGCAAATTTTTACCCCGATTCGAAATTTGACAGCGCCGCGTAATGGCCACATTCCCAGTTATTTCAAAACAACCGTTGCAATGCTTTACACAATAGCACTACATGAGCTTGGACGTCTGTTCTCTGTGATTAACCCTTATGTGGCCGGCAGGGTACCTGGGTACCCAGCACAAAAGATATTATAGTACAAGATAAAGATTGTCGCTAGTGTGTGACACTAAATATCCACTGGAAAGGAACCACGCAGTGGCACGTCTTACCTGACCGGCTGTCGACGAACAAGAGGACGAGAGTGGCGTCGCCTGCTTAGATGGTTTCGTGTGCTGTCGCCGTCCGCTCGTGACAGGCGTGAATACAGAATGCTCAGCAAAGTATACACTTTGATATAAGGGCTGTTTCACACCCACACAGCTAGCGTACCCATTGTTCCGGCGTCGCAACATGCCAGGTACATATCTGTCAAAGCTAAATCACAGAGAACAGACGAACATGCTCGAACAAAATTGCTTGAAAATTTTGTGTAAAGAAAAATCAAGCGCAGTAGCGACATCGACGGTGATTTTCCCACCTAAAAGCTCCTTCCGACACCATGATGACGCTAAATTAAGAAATATTTCACTGGCGCATCTTTAAATATTCCTACTGAGAGATTATGCTGTATTTGCTCAAATAACAAGATGTGTATGATTATTTCATTTAGTTAGCAACAAAATTTGAGCAAACCATTGAAAATTAATTTCACTGCTTCAATTAGAAATTAGTTGAACAATAATACAATTATTATTTCCCTAGTAAATTCACACATTCGCTGGGTGCCCGGATAAAAAATACAATAGAAAAACATAGGATTCTAATGTAACTGCATTGGCGTAACTAGGATTTTTTCCTGGAGGGGGCCCAGGGGGGGCCCTGACCTGAGATGAATTTTAAGCGGGATGGGCGCCCGATATGTAAATATGCAAATCAGTATTGTAATTTTGAGTAATCAAAATGACTGTTTCAGATTTGTTCATAGTTTTGTAAACTATTTGAGTACGAACAATTCCTCCTAGATTTTTTTTCCATAGCTTAATTCAGTGATTCCACCTTGGCTTCAGTATTATCATGAATTTGATGTTAACTAAATAAATGAAAAAAAAATGAACCTTGGCTTCTTCCAGAAATTCAATCAAGAATTCATCTAGGGATTCCACTAGACATTTTTCCGGGGATTTGTCCTGGGATATCTTTAGAGGTTCCTCTAGTAATTGTTCCAGTGCTTTTTTCGAAGTTTCCTTCAGGAATTTCTCCAGAGATCCTTTAAGGTATTTCTGCAGGTATTCAGAGATTTCTACAGGGATATCTCCATATATGCCTTCCAAAAATCCACTAGAGATTGCTCTAATTATTACATCTGGAATGATTCGAAGTATTTCTGCAGGAATGTACTCCAGAAATTCTTTTAGAAAATTTTACTTACAGATTCTTGAAAAACACTCCAAGAATTGCTTGAAAAATTTGTACAAAAAACCTTTAGGGATCCTAGTTTTTTTTATCTGTATTAACGAGATTTTGAGCCCTAGGCTAGTTCATCTCTGGACCCACGCTTTAGTTCCCTTCCGAAGGAAGAACTCACATTTTGCGAGTTTATCGGGAGTGGGATTCGATCCCAGGTCCTCGGCGTGATAGTCAAGTGTTCTAACCATCCCACCAGGTCCGCTCCACTAGGGATCCTTGTATTCCTTCAACAATTACTGCAGACATTGATTTCTTCATTTTTTTATCCAGGAATATTCCTACAAAAATTCTTCCAGGTATTCGCTAAGAAAGTTCTCCTGAGATTCCATGAAGAGTTCCTAATGGGGCTTGCTTCCGGGATTCCTCATAGGGTTTCTTCAGAAATTACTTCAAGAGTTTCTCCAGGGATTCACCGGAAATTTCTTCTGTTATTCTTACAAAAACGAATTCCGAGATTATTTTAAACATTTCTAGAAGAACTCTTATAGGGATTCCTTCAGAAACTCCCGCAGGAATTAATCCAGGATTTCAGGATTTCCTCAGGAATTTCAGCGGTTTCTTCAGTATTTCCCCTGAGAATTCTTCAGAAAATCCTCCTGGAATTCCCTCAGAAATTGAACTTTGTATTTCATCAGGAATGAATCTTGAGATTCCTCCAGGAACTCCTTCGGAAACTCCTCCAGGATTTTTTTTTTCAAGAATTATTCCAGTTATTCCTCCTGGCGTGCCTCAAGGATTTCATGCAGGCATTTCTCCAGAGACTTCTGCAAGAGTTCTACCAAGAATTTCTCCAGGTATTTCCTCAGGAATTACTCCAGGAATTTATTCAAGTTTGGATCCAGGAATTCTTCTATGAATTCATCCGAAAATTCTTCCAGGAATTTCTTCTCTAGGGTTTCCTCTGCACATTCCTCCAGGATTTATTTCATGGATCCCTCCAGGAATTCCACCGATGATTCCAGCAGTAATTCCTTCTGAAATTTCTCCATGGATTCCTTTCAGAATTCCTCTAGAGATTCTTCCAGGAATTCATTCAGAGATTCTCAAGATATTCATTTAGGGATTCCTCCTACAGTTCTTCCATGAATAGTTCCACGGATTTTTTCCAAGATTTCCTATAGAGATTTGTCCAGGAATTCCTCCTGAGGTTCTCCCAGAAATTGTTTCAGGGATTCCTTCAGGTTTTTTTTGCAAGAATTCCCCCAGGGATTCTTCCAAGTAATTCTCTAGAAATTCCTCTAAGGATGCCTCCACGAATTCCTCAAGAGGTTACTTAAGTATTACCCCAAGAATCCCTTCAGAAAGTCCTCCAGGAATTGATCCAGGAGCTCCCATAAGAATTCCCTCAGAAATTACTACCGCAATTCCTTCAGGAATTCCTCCTGGAATTCCTCCAAAAATTCCTCTAGGAATTCCTCTAGAAATTTCTCTTGGATTTTCTTCAGAAATTTCTTTTGGAGTTTCTTCAGAAATTTCTCTTGGAATTTCTTCAGAAATTTCTTTTGGAATTTCTTCCGAAATTCCTCCATTAACTGCTTCCAGAATTTCTTTCGAGATTCCTCCAGGAATTCATTCAATAATTCTTCCAGGAATAGTTCCAAGGAATTTCCACAAAAAATCCCTTACAGATCAATCCAGGAATTCTTCCTGGGATTCAACATGGAATTTATCCAGAACTTCCTGCAGGAATTTGTCCAGAACTTTCCAGGCATTCCTCCTGAGGTTTCTCCAGAAATTGCTTCAGGGATTCCTCCAGAGATTTTTCAAAGAATTTTCCCAGGGATTCTTCCAAGAATTTCTTTAGAAATTTCTCTAAGGATTCCTCTAGGAATTTTTCAAGAGGTTTCTTTAGAAATTTCTCCTGGGAGTTTCTCCATGGACTCATCCCGGGATTTCTCCAGCAAATCATCTAGAGATTGCTTCGGGAGTTCTTCTAAAAACTCCAAACTCCACTAGATTGCTCCCAGAATTCTTCTGAAAACTCCACTCTATCTAGAAATGTATCCAAAGATTACTCCAGGCATTAGTCCAGGAATTTCTCCAGGGATTTTTCAAGGAAATTCCCCAGGGTTTCCTCCAGGGATTTCTTAAGGAATTTCTCGAGAGATTCCTCCAGGAACTGATACAGGCATGTTTTCAGGAATTTATGCAGGGGTTACTCCAGGCATTCCTCCAGAGATTTCTATAGGGATTCCTTAAGGCATTAATCCAGGATTCTTCAGAAATTACTACCGCGATTTCTCCAAGAATTTATCTAGAAAATCCTCCAGGGATTTATTTAGAAATTACCCCAAGAATTCCTCCCGGAGTTTATCCAAGAAATATTCCAATAATTCTTCCTGGGATTCCTGAATAATTTCCTCCTGAGATATCTCTTGGAATTCCTTCAAATATTTTTTCAGGAATCCTCCAGGAAATCCTCAAGGGGTTCTTTTAAAAATTTCCCCACAAATTCTTTCTGGAATTTATTCAAGAATTATTCCAGGTATTCCTCCTGGCATTCTTCCAGGATTTCATCCAGGCATTTCTCCAGGGACTCCTCCAGGAGTTCTACCACGAATTTCACCAAAATTTACCCCAGGTATTTCTTCAGGAATACTTTCGGTAATTTATTCAGGAATGGATCCAGGAATTCCTCCAGGAATTTCTTCGGAAATTCGTACAGCAATTCCTTCAGGAATTGTTCCAGGAGTTCCTCCAGAAATCCTTCCAGGGTTTCCCCCAAGAATTAATCCAGGAATTTCTTCTCCGCGGTTTCCTCTACACATTCCTCCAGGAATTATTTCATGGATTCCTCCAGAAATTCCTCCGATGATTTCCAGAAATTCCTTCTGAAATTGCTCCTGTAAGTCCTCCAGAAGTTCCTCTGGAAATTTCTCCTGGAACTCCATTAGAAATTCCTCTCAGAATTCCTCTAGGAATTTCCAGGAATTTCTTTAGGAATTTCGCTATGAATATATTCGGAAATTTCTCCATGGATTCCTTCCAGAATTCCTCTAGAGATTCTTCCAGGAATTCATTGAAGGATTCCTCCTGGAATTCATCCATGAATAGTTCCATGGAATTTCCCCAAGATTTCCTATAAAGATTTGTCCAGAAATTCATCCTGAAATTCCACCTGGAGCTTGTCCGGAAGTTCCTCCAGGAATCCCTCCTAAGGTTCCTCCAGAAATTTGTTTCAGGGATTTCTCCAGGGTTCTTTCCAAGAATATCTCCAGGGATTCTTTCAAGAATTTCTCTAAGAAATTTCTCTAAGAAATTTTGCGGGAATTCCTTATGAGGTTTCTTCAGAAATACCCCAGGAATTCCTTCAGAAAGTCCTTCAGGAATTCATACAGGAATTCCTTCAGGAATTCCTCAGAAATTACTACCGCAGTGTCTCCAGGGGCTCCTCAAGAAATTCCACCAAGATTTACTGTAGGTATTTCTTCAGAAATTCCTACAGGAATTTCTTCAGAAATTGATCCAGGAATCCCTCCAGGAATTTCTTCGGGAATTCCTACAGCATTCCTCCAGGAATTTCTGCAGGAAATCCTTTAGAGATTGCTTCCGATATTCTTTCATGAGATTCTTCAGGAAATTCTATATGAATTTTTCCAAGAGATTCCTCCGGAAATTCTTTCAGGTTTCCTCTAGGAATTAATCCTTGAATTTCAACTCCAGGGATTCCTCTAGATATCCGTCCAGGAGTTATTTCACGGATTCTTCTAGAAATTCCACCAGGAATTCCTCCAACAATATACCAGAAATTCCTGCAGGGATTCCTTTAAGGATTCTTCCATGAGATTCCTCCAAGAATTCCTCCTGGAATTCCTCCAGAAATTCCTCTGGGAATTCTTCTAGAAATTTATCTTGGAATTTTATCAGAAATTTGTCTAATGCGCCAGGCATTACTCTAGGAACTTCTCCAGGGATGCCTCCTTCAGAAATGTATCCATTAACTTTGGAGCCAAGGGCTGAAAGTCTCTTTAAAAAAGACAAATCAATCAATCAATCCATTAACTTTTCCAGGGAATCCGTCAGGAATGCGTCCAAAAAACTTTCTAGGATTTCCTCAAGAAATCCATCTTGGAATTGCTGAGAAAATTTGCTTATGATTTCACAAAAAAAAATGTGCCTATGATGCTTCGTTCTATGATTTTTCAAAGTAGGTGGTGTCTGTGGAAAATGTTTGATTTTACTGGAGTTTTCCGGAAAATCAAGCGACCCTGATTTTTTTCAAATTAGTTTTTCAAATATATATAATCCCTACCTAATTTCATTAACCTTCAGAAACTTCATATCAATTTGTACGATAATAAAAAAAAATCCCCTAATGCTCCAGGCATTAGCCCAAGAAATTTTCCAGAGATTCAGCATGGAATTTTTCCAGAAGGTTCTCCCAGATATCCTCCAGAAATACATCTAGGAACTCCTCCTATGATTTCTTGAAGAATTCCTCTAAGGATTCCTCCAGGAATGCATCCAGAAATTCCTCCAAGGATTCATCTAAAAAAAATTTCTAGTAATTTCTACAGGGATTTCTGATGCGGATTCTTCAGATTTTTTTTTTTCCTGAAATTCCTAGCATAATTGCTCTTCGGATTCCTCCAGGAATTAATCCAAGGATTCCTCCAGGTATACTTTCACAAATCACTCCAGGGATTCCTGCAGGTATTGCTCCGAGAATTCTTGTAATGATTTCTACCGAAATTTCTCTTGGGATTTTTTTGAAAATTTATTCAGCGGTTAGTTAAAAAAAAACAGTATTCCGTTCATAATGTTTTTCAGGGATTCACCCCAGGGTTTTTTTTAGAATTACTTGTAGATTTTTTGAATAATTTGAAGGATTTCTAGAGGCATTCCTCCAGCGATTTGTATTGAAATTCTTTTAGATAATTTTAGAGGGACATAGAAGCCAAGAAATTCTCCAAGAAGTCATCCAGGAATTCTTTCGCAATTATCTCATGAATACCAAGTCTTTTACAAGTCCAATCATGAATACCTTCAAACTTACGATTTCATCTTGCAGCACCAGCTTTTAAATATATTAAAACTTCCTCAATGACCATTTGAATTTGTGCGGACGAAATAAAAGAAATTAATAGTGACCGACTAGAAATCACCTCCAGCATGGTTTTAATGAATACACTCGCGTTTACGTACATCTATTCTCACTAGGAATTCACAAACTTTTGCTGGAATTCCATTGCATATTCAACCAGAGTTTTTTCCCACATGGTATTTGATTTCCATAAAGAAGCACTTAACCATATTTTGCAGTAATGCTGCTAGAAAATTCAAAGATTCTTAAAGATACCCATCCAGGAATTCCTGGAAGTTATCATTTAGAATTAATTTCCAAGCGAAGATGTACAAAGTATTGCTTTTTATATAATTCTGATTATATAATATTTCCAAACAAAACTAACTAATTACATAGACCATTTTGGACAATGATCTTGTAAGGAGTGACAAGTTGAGAATTGTCTCCAATAACTGTCAATTTAAGCACATATTATGCCGAATAAATTTCTATTACTGTACGTGCAGTTGAAACCCGGAATTTTCGACTAGCGAAGTTGGATTTTTCTCCAAATCCTGCATAGGACCTAACTTCGGAAGTGGTGCGCTGTATAGCTGTTTGCAGAAAAATCCAACTTCGCTAGTCGAAAACTCCGATTTTCAACTGAATTGAGAATATAGATCTATGTTCGTCACCACGACAGTGGTTTTCAGATTTTTTTCTAATTTCCATATAAAAAGTCATGAAAAATTTCTGGGGGGGGCCTGGCGGATTCTGGGGGGGGCCTGGCCCCCCTGGCCCCCCCTCTAGTTACGCCAATGTGTAACTGAACCATTGAAAACAATGCTCTTACAATAGAATTCAATGTTAAAATAACAATAGAAAAACAATTGAATCAAATGTTTCTAACAATAGAATCAAATGTGAATGAGCATTTCACATTGAATTGTATAGGTTGTGAAGTATCGTAACAATACAAAAAAAGGCTTTTTTCCATACAACTTTTTTCACAAAACAGAAAATTCCAATGTTAATGAAATGTTGTAAATGCCGATACGTGAAATGGAATATACCGTAGATTTTTATGTATTTGTATTGTTTTGAACAGTTAAATATGCCGAGAACTGTCTGTTTTGAACCGTGAATTTACATTAGATTCAATGGTTTGGGGATGGTTTTCTATTGTGATACAGATGATTCTTATGCTTTCGAATTGTTGCAAACAGTGAAATGTACGGTAAACGTACTGTTTTAGTAGTGATTTTATTGCTAGTTCCACATTCGATTCAATTGTTTTGAAATTGTTTTCTAATGTGAAGCATACTGTTTGTACTGTTTTTACAATGAAGTCAATGGTTTGAGCACAGAGAACAGACGAACATGCTCGAACAAAATTGCTTGAAAATTATGTGTAAAGAAAAAACAAGCTCAGTAGCGACATCGACGGTGACTTTCCCACTCAAAAACTTGTTTCGACACCATGATGGCGCTTTCTGAAGAAATATTTCACTAGCGCACCTTTAAATTTTCCTATTCAGATTCTAAGCTGTATATGCTTAAATAACAAGAAGTTTATAATTATTTCACTAATCCAGCTACAAAATTTGAGGAACCCATTGATAATTAGTTTCATTATTTTCAATAAGAAACAAGTTGAACAAAAATTCAATTAATGTTTTCCAAGTAAAACCACCACATTCTCTTGGTGGAACTATACTAGGGTGCACACTTGGTGACACTAGCGCCAAAAGGTGAAACAACGGCAAATTTGTACCCCGATTCGAAATTTGACAGCGCCGCGTAATGGCCACATTCCCAGTTATTTCAAAACAACCGTTGCAATGCTTTACACAACTGCAGTGCATGAGCTTGGACGTCTGTTCTCTGTGGTTTGAGTATTGTGTTACAGAGTTTTCTATTGTGATACAGAAAATTCTTAAGTTTTCGAATGGTATTAAACAGTGAAATGCACACTGAAATAAATTTTGTTGTGGAAACTACCGATTCCATAGTAAAATTACTAACCGTACCTATGATTCTCAACCGACAACAATTTCCAGTTAATTCCACTAAAACATTGTCAACTTAACTAGCAGTGCAGTTAACATTACCAAAAATAGTCTTAATTTAACAAATGAGCATTGTATTTTTAACCATACTGTGTTGTAAAATCCGTGTCCTGGAAAAATTAACAATGTTTTGTTGTTGAGACGACTATGCTTTTAGTTGAATTTACTACAATGCATTGTAATTTCAAGCATATTTCAGTTACCTTAACAGATTTTGTTGTCGGTTGAGAATCATAGGTACGGTTAGTAATTTCACTATGGAATCGGTAGTTTCGACAACAAAATTTATTTCAGTGCACTGTTAACGTATTGTATTGGGTAGTGATTTTATAGCTGGTCCCACATTCGATTCAATGGCTTGGGAATTGTTTTCTACTGTAATACAGAAGATTTTTATGTTTTTATATTGTTCTTAACAGTGGAATGTACGGTAAACATATTGTATTAGTAGTGATTTTATTACTGGTTCCACGTTAGATTCAATTGTTTTGGAATTATTTTCTATTGTGATACAGAACATAATATTTTTACATCAAATCCATTGGTTTGGAAATTGTTTTCTATTGTAAATCAGGAAATTCTTGAACTGCTTGAACAAATCCTGAACAAAGCGACACTAAATTATCATTATGCATTTGGTCTAGAAGCTTGTGTTAGGCTACATTTCAAAAACACAGATCGAACAATTATCTAATATTTGGATCAATCATGTTATAAATCGAGTAATGTTTAATTGCATTAATGATTGAAGCTTAGGCTCCCATGCCCCACTGGCCAGATAACTGGGTTTAGCAGACTTAGCATTATATGTGGCAACACTGTAAGCGGCATGTTGGAACCGTGCCGAAGCGCGCTAGTGTTATTAGACCACTAATGTAGTTGCATTTAGTGGGTGATGAGGTACAAAAGTAGCATTACAGCGTGCCTCGCCATTATTCTAGAACTTAAATATACTTGATATACTACAACTTGAACCTATACTTGAAGATCGTTCGAAGCGTTAAAATGCAAAATATTGCATAGATTAAGTTCGTTAAATGTTGACTATACACAAGCACAGAGAACAGACGAACATGCTCGAACAAAATTGCTTGAAAATCTTGTGTAAAGAAAAAACAAGCTCAGTAGCGACATCGACGGTGACTTTCCCACTCAAAAACTTGTTTCGACACCATGATGGCGTTTTCTAAAGAAATATTTCACTAGCGCACCTTCAAATTTTCCTACTCAAATTCTGAGCTGTATTTGCTCAAATAACAAGATGTTTATGATTATTTCATCAATCCAGCTACAACATTTGAGCAACTCATTGATTATTAGTTTCATTATTTTCAATTAGAAACAAGTTGAACAATAATTCAATTTTTGTTTTCCAAGTAAAACCACCACATTCTCTTGGTGGAACTATACTAGGGTGCACACTTGGTGACACTAGCGCCAAAAGGTAAAACAACGGCAAATTTGTACCCCGATTCGAAATTTGACAGCGCCGCGTAATGGCCACATTCCCAGTTATTTCAAAACAACCGTTGCAATGCTTTACACAATAGCACTACATGAGCTTGGACGTCTGTTCTCTGTGACACAAGCTTCTATGTAGTTTGAATAGTTCTTCAAATACTCGAATCGCTCATTTTATTGTTCAAGAAACGTCTAATTGCATTAATGGTTGAAGCTTGGGCTCCCATGTCCCACCAGCCAGATAACTGGGTTTAGCAAACTAAGCATTATATGTGGCAACACCACAGAGAACAGACGTCTTAGTTCATGCAGTGCAGTTGTGTAAAGAATTGCAACGGTTGTTTTGAAATAACTGGCAATGTGGCCATAACGCGGCGCTGTCACATTTCGAATCGCGGTGCAAATTCGCCGATGTTTTATCTTTTGGCGCTAGTGTCACCAAGTGTGCACCCCAATATAGTTCCAACGAGAGAATGTGCTAATTTACTATAGGGAAATAAAAATTGTATTGTTGTTTAAGTCATTTCTAATTGAAAGTGGTAAAACTGATTTTCAATAGTTTGCTCAAATTTCGTTGCTGAATTAATGAAATAATCATACACATCTTGTTATTTGAGCAAATGCAGCTTAATCTCTGAGTAGGAATATTCAAAGGTGCGCGAGTGAAATATTTCTTAATTTAGCGCCATCATGGTGTCGGAAGGAGTTTTTAGGTGGGAAAGTCACCGTCGATGTCGCTACTGCGCTTGATTTTTCTTTACACAAGATTTTCAAGCAATTTTGTTCGAGCATGTTCGTCTGTTCTCTGTGGCAACACTATAAGCGGCATGATGGAACCGTGCCGAAGCGCGCTAAGTGTTATTAGACCACTAATGTAGTTGCATTTAGTGGGTGATGAGGTACAAAAGTAGCATTACAGCGTGCCTAACCATTATTCTAGCACTTCTAGACATTAAATAAACTGCAGCTTGGAGAACAACCATACAATTGAGTCAAATTTAATAGTTGTCTCATGAGAAAACTATTAAATTGGACTCAACAGCATGCATGCTTTCCAGGCTGAAAGAGCGAACCTATATAAGAAGACCTAGCAAAGTGGCCAAATACAAAACAATAATTCAATTTCAGTAACAAGCTTCACCAAGAGTTTGGTATAAATGAGTCAAACAATGCTAATTCTAATTCTATTTCATCGGAAAGATTCCCGTCGATGTCACCTCAGGATGTGATCGAACAAGTTCTGGGTTAACTGCTCCTGCATTGGCTTCACGTCCTTGCTGAGGAATAAGAAAAGATGGTTAGTTGGACACTTACTTAAGAACCATGAAGATTTTACATTTTGAAATTTTGTATGAAGCGTAACACAACGCTAGACCTCCTCCCTCTCCCATTTGCGTTACGTAATATTTGAACGAGCCCTAATTGTACAGTCCTGAATCATTTGAAGATACAATGACATTTTCAGGTCATTAAAAAGTTATCACAAAAGGAAAGTGATTTCCGCTCACACAAACTATAAACATACCTACAAACCCCATTTTACGGTAACTGCACAACTAGATGTAAATTTCGAACATGTCAAAATCTTATTTACTTCGTGAATCATTTTCACGCATAAGGCAGCATCCATTCATTACGTAACGCTAAAATCTACATTTTTTGAACCACCTCCCCCCTCCGTAACGCTTTTTTGTATGAAATGTTTATATGGGCCTAGAGCGTTACGTAATTTGTGGACGGCACCTAAGTAATTCAACAGATCCAATAGTAAGAAATCAAAGGTTGTTTTTCTCAGAGATGGCGCCACCACATTAAAAGTAAAATCATTTTTCTTGTATGGACAAATCGCTGGCTTGCACTTGTTCCGCATCGCAGCGATTTGTACCCTGGGGCAAAAAGTTGCAAATTAGAAACAAAATCATTATGCCTACGCGTTTCTTCCGGATTCTTTACAGTAATAGAGAATTTATTACGCCACCATACAAATTGCAAGCTGTTTACTTCTTTTTTTCTGACTGGCATTTTCCACCCGTGCTGCGCATGATGTTTCCGAGTGGATAGGTGCAGGCGGCGCCGCTGTATATGTGAAAAACACGTGGAACACGAGCGCCATCTATGATTCCGTAGCGCAAACTTTTCTGCTTGTTTACACTATTATCACGTTTACCGCATTTATCAGAAAAGCGCCTCTACCGGCACTCTAGCAAAAACGCAGCTGATTACTTCCTATAAACTAGCAAAAACTAAAAGATCCTACCTTCGTGCAATGACATTGCGGTTCGTTTCACCTGCAGCTCCCCCGCTGGAAACACTACTATGCCCTTACAGAAGCTTCCGTTGCTTTGCTCGAAAATTCGCCAACTTCTCCGGAACACGAACAGCCACCATCCCCACCAAACTTTCCGTCCTGCTAGAAAGCAATCGAATCGGTTAAACACTTTCAAATTCCTCCAAAATAGTTGGTCAACACTACTTACTCAAGCCCCGCCATCACTGCACCACTGCACATCCTTTGCTTCCAACGGGAAACAATCCTGTTTCGGCCCATGGAAGTGCGATACCACCGGGTAACGTTTATCACTGGTCCACCGGATCCCACTGCAAGGGATCCCCTGCGGCGTCAGTGCAGGTTCGATGAAAGGCCCCCGGGAAGACGATAACTACGCGGAGGTTGCTACTTTTTTTCTGCTGCCCGCTTGGAAATGCCTGGTAGAAATCGAGTAAAAGTCTACTAGATAAAAAATAATGTCTAGTAGATATTGAAGTAGATATCTCCTACAAGTCGACTAGAAATCTCCTTCCAATGCAACATTTTGTCTACCTCAAAATGTGGATGACAGATGATATCTACTAGTTATCTTTCAGATATCTACTAGACATTGGGTATTAGACATCTAGCTGATATCTAGCAGACATCGATACGTTAAAAATCTTCTTTTTCTTTCTTTTATTTAATTTTTTTGTTTTTCAAAAGCAAGAAACAACAACAAATCACAGAGAACAGACATCCAAGTCCAGTTCCGAAACTGTGTAAGGAATTTAACGGCCATTTGAAATCGGCAACACAAGTGGCAATAGCGTGGCGCTGCAATCGGTTAATTTCCCATACTAATTTAATTCACCACTTGAAATGTTTCAATTCACCACTGACTGTGGCAATATGGTGTTTGGCGGCGTTAGTGTTGTCATCGTATATTGGTTTGCAACCTTACTCAAGTGAAGACTCAAAGCCTTACACAACTTTCTGAATGAAATTTGTTCTAGCCTGGATGTCTGTTCTCTGTGAACAAATTGCTATGTTCATAAATTTTATTTTCTTACAAATTAAATAAATATTTAAAACAAAACCTAAATGCTAAACTTATTAATAAATACATTAGGAGTGTGTTATCGCATTACTTTTACTGGATGACTTACTCTATAAATCACTGACGGAACTCCTGGATGGATCCTTCAATATGTGGATAAACCCATGTGGACTAGTCACCCGACGACGCTGGGACAACACACTGGCGAATCTTATTGGAAGATGCTCCAGCAACTCCTGGACCAATCAATCTCATTACAAAGTAACTGGGATGACACGCGAGCGGAACTCCTTGGGGAGTTCTTCAGCAACTCCTGGATGGATCAGCTTACGACGCAGTTGGGAAAACACGCGAGCTTATTTCCTTGGAGGACTCTCCAGCAACTCCCGGATGTATCTCCTTTCGACGCAGCAGGGACGACATGTAGATGGATCTCCTTGGTGAACTCTCCGGAAATTCCTGGACGTTCTTGGACGAATTACCTTACGACGCAGCTCGGACGATACGCGGGAGGATCTCTGTACGACGCCGCTGAAACTGTGCCTCAATCCCTAACCCTTCCCCCTTATTTATTTATCAGAAACGAAAACATCCACGATTATAACTTAACCCTTTATAAGGCCGAGAAAACTAAAAGAGTTGTCATCGCATACTATTATGGAAATGATTATATACATGATTACATGTACAAAATAATTTTTGTTTGAAAGAAACTCTCAAAAATCTAGGTGGCAATATAGTTGCCACTGCCCGTTTAGGCCAAAAACGCTGGTGGCAATATAGTTGCCACTGCCCGTTAACCCCAAAAACGAGCTTTTGAGGTGGCAATAAACTGCCACTGCCCGTTTAGGCCACCAGCGCTGGTGGCAATATTCTTGCCACTGCCCGTTTAGGGTACTTTTCTTCTTTTGACTTCGACAAAAAGCCGGAAAAGAGATTTTAGAGTGGATTGGGGCTTAACCCATAATATAAACTATGTAGTTCAGCTCATGTTAACCCAGAATATGATTATTTCTTAAAATATTTACCAAATCTATAATTTTACAATAAGTTTGAGCTAATTTTCTTCACGCGGTCAAAATTAGCCATTTTTGAGACTACAAATGGCTCCTAAATGGTTGTTAAACCTTTGTTTAGTACCAAAAAAATACCAGACGTTGTTAGTAGTCCCAATTTCGCGTAAACAAAAAAAAAGTTCGAAATAAATTGTTATAAAACAGAAAAAATCCAAGCAGTAGGTGGCAATATAGTTGCCACTGCCTTATAAAGGGTTAAAACATAACAAAAGCCGGAAATTCTTACAGCAAACGGAAGCTCTAGAAACTTCGGGATCTACGGCAGCTTGCTTCATCCGGCAGTTTCGACATCAAGGGGTTCCGACAGATGCTTGCGTAATTTCCTACAAATTAAAGATTTCTGGTGAAATTCTAGATTTTCAGCTCGACCTTCACGTAAGAGCAAAGAACTTACCAGCAGAAGCAGGCAGAATAGACGGTAGCAGCAACAATTATTCGATGTCCGGCAGTTTCAAAATTCCATCAGGAAACTCTATAACTCCATCGGAGATTGATCGCTCACAGCTGCAACGAATACATTCTAAGATTATTTTTAGTTAAAAATCACTGAACTCGGCAAAATTGGTCCAAATTCTTCAACAAACTCACTTTCTCACAGAACTTGATAAAACATGACACGAAAGTTTTTCGGCGCGTTTTTTTCCTGACAATCGTGCACATGGTCAAATGTCATGGGTGTAGTCACAGAGAACAGACGAACATGCTCGAACAAAATTGCTTGAAAATCTTGTGTAAAGAAAAAACAAGCTCAGTAGCGGCATTGACGGTGACTTTCCCACTCAAAAACTTGTTTCGACACCATGATGGCGTTTTCTAAAGAAATATTTCACTAGCGCACCTTCAAATTTTCTTACTCAAATTCTGAGCTGTATTTGCTCAAATAACAAGATGTTTATGATTATTTCATCAATCCAGCTACAACATTTGAGCAACTCATTGATTATTAGTTTCATTATTTTCAATTAGAAACAAGTTGAACAATAATTCAATTTTTGTTTTCCAAGTAAAACCACCACATTCTCTTGGTGGAACTATACTAGGGTGCACACTTGGTGACACTAGCGCCAAAAGGTAAAACAACGGCAAATTTGTACCCCGATTCGAAAATTGACAGCGCCGCGTAATGGCCACATTCCCAGTTATTTCAAAACAACCGTTGCAATGCTTTACACAATAGCACTACATGAGCTTGGACGTCTGTTCTCTGTGGTGTAGTCAAGGCCAGAACCAGACAAAAATCCTAAAGAAATTTAGGGTGTGCGTCTTAGCGAGGTAGATATGAACTCGACAAGTAGACTTCCTTCCGAACGGGTGCCGCTGCGATCACAACAAACACGCTTAAAAATCAGAACACTTAAATGCGTGAGTGCTACCCAAAATCAGTCAATGCAACTCATCTGAGTCACAGAGAACAGACGTCCAAGCTCATGTAGTGCTATTGTGTAAAGCATTGCAACGGTTGTTTTGAAATAACTGGGAATGTGGCCATTACGCGGCGCTGTCAAATTTCGAATCGGGGTACAAATTTGCCGTTGTTTTACCTTTTGGCGCTAGTGTCACCAAGTGTGCACCCTAGTATAGTTCCACCAAGAGAATGTGGTGGTTTTACTTGGAAAACAAAAATTAAATTATTGTTCAACTTGTTTCTAATTGAAAATAATGAAACAAATTATCAATGGGTTGCTCAAATTTTGTAGCTGGATTAATGAAATAATCATAAACATCTTGTTATTTGAGCAAATACAGCTCAGAATCTGGGTAGGAAAATTTAAAGGTGCGCTAGTGAAATATTTCTTTAGAAAACGCCATCATGGTGTCGAAACAAGTTTTTGAGTGGGAAAGTCACCGTCGATGTCGCTACTGAGCTTGTTTTTTTCTTTACACAAGATTTTCAAGCAATTTTGTTCGAGCATGTTCGTCTGTTCTCTGTGCTAATTATCAATGGGTTGCTCAAATTTTGTTGCTGGAGTAGTGAAATAATCATAAACATCTTGTTATTTAAGCAAATATAGCTCAGAATCTGAGTAGGAAAATTTAAAGGTGCGCTAGTGAAATATTTCTTCAGAAAGCACCATCATGGTGTCAAAACAAGTTTTTGAGTGCACGGTCAGAAAATTCACACAAAACTGAGCTAAAGTGGGACAACTCAAAATTGAGTAAATTTTTTTTCCAGCGCTAGCGCTGGCCCAAGTGCGAAAATCTCATCAGTTTAAGCTGTATAATATTCTTGCTGATGTGAAGAATATTATACGGCTTAAACCAGTTGGATTTTTGCACTTGGGCTAGCGCTATCGCTGGAAATGCAATTTACTCATTTTTTGAGCTGTTCCAGTTTAGCTCAGTTTTGTGTGAATCTTACTCATTTTAGAGTAACTTTTTCTTAGCGTGTGGGAAAGTCACCGTCGATGTCGCTACTGAGCTTGTTTTTTCTTTACACAAGATTTTCAAGCAATTTTGTTCGAGCATGTTCGTCTGTTCTCTGTGACTAGGGTGCACACTTGGTGACACTAGCGTCAAAAGGTAAAACAACGGCAAATTTGTACCCCGATTCGAAATTTGACAGCGCCGCGTAATGGCCACATCCCGTTATTTCAAAACAACCGTTGCAATGCTTTACACAACTGCACTACATGAGCTTGGACCACAGAGAACAGACGAACATGCTCGAACAAAATTGCTTGAAAATCTTGTGTAAAGAAAAAACAAGTTCAGTAGCGACATCGACGGTGACTTTCCCACCCAAAAACTTGTTTCGACACCATGATGGCGTTTTCTAAAGAAATATTTCACTAGCGCACCTTCAAATTTTCCTACTCAAATTCTGAGCTGTATTTGCTCAAATAACAAGATGTTTATGATTATTTCATCAATCCAGCTACAACATTTGAGCAACTCATTGATTATTAGTTTCATTATTTTCAATTAAAAACAAGTTGAACAATAATTCAATTTTTGTTTTCCAAGTAAAACCACCACATTCTCTTGGTGGAACTATACTAGGGTGCACACTTGGTGACACTAGCGCCAAAAGGTAAAACAACGGCAAATTTGTACCCCGATTCGAAATTTGACAGCGCCGCGTAATGGCCACATTCCCAGTTACTTCAAAACAACCGTTGCAATGCTTTACACAATAGCACTACATGAGCTTGGACGTCTGTTCTCTGTGGTTTCATTAAACTAAATAAAATATTTGTTCATTAATAGTTGTTAAATGATCAATTTAAAAAATGCATAATTAATACTCTGTTCAGATTTCTTGCAGCATCTATTTTAGTATTGAAAATTCATAAGATTTTGTCACTTAGTATGGAGATTGAAATATTCTATTTCAGACGCTTTCACATTAGCCTTTCATCGCCAGCAGCTGATCGTGTACACGCTAACCTGAAACTACCCATCGGCTGGGTCTATTCTACCCGGATTTTCATGCTATTAGCAGATGTCAAAATCCGGGTAATCGATCTCACACCAGAAGAGTAAGATTCACCCTGATTCTGGGTAAACCGGTTTTTGAAAAAATCCAGATACCCATTCTTTTCAGTTGGTTGTCGCTGTCACAATCTGGGTAAACATCTGAGTAAATCAGACTTGCGAAAAAAATTCTCATTGGTCACGGTACTAAGGTCTCAGGTACTAAGTGGTGGCGGTTCCAGCGATCTGTTTAACTGCGAAAAATTAGATGTTTCGGCCTATCGAGGAATTCCTGGATGTTATGGGCGGCGAAAGCTAAACACTAATAAATCGGTAAGTTTTCTCGTTTTGTTTTTCAAAATGATTCTATACACATGATGAATATTTTCAGATATTCTTTGCTGCTGCTCAGCTGATTCAGTTCGATGCCGGCGACCCGCATAATCACGAACTGTAAATTGAACGTTTTTCATACTGTAGATGACCATAAACAATTATCATTTAACCAATTCTCAGACTGTTTGAGATAACAGTAAGATAACCATTCCATGTACAGATTTGCCAGTTTGACAAATGGTAAGCCGCCAAATTACAGTATGTGGAATAGGCGGTTAAGATAGGTTACCATAAAAAATCGCTCGTTTTCTCGAACAAATTTTTCGCAATACAGTAAAGGAAACAGTCAATGTATTATCCAGTTTTTAAGACAACTCACTGCATGGCAAATGGTTAGAGAACAATTTAACAATAAATCTGCAGGAAAAACGCACACTATATGTGTTACTATTGATTTAAGGTTTTCCATGGTTTTTTAAGCAAATGATATATGGGTCTAGTGCATTTGAACCATTTAAAAATAAAAAGGCGGTTATGTGTTAACTGATGATTTATTTATTATACAATACATATTTGCCATCATATTTATATTGTGGATGAACAAGACGATTTACCTTCATGCAAAGACATCCTCGCATCATCCAGCGCATCCGGGTCATTCCGAAAGCAGTGATGACTGCTGAAGTTCTCCGACTCGCGACGCATCTTATCGTACGCCCGGCAGCACATACGGCGATTAAAGTTGTGAACATTCCTGGGCGGCAGCGGATTTCTAATGGAAAGAGACACAATTTCCACCGGCATCAAGACGAATCCTTCGCTTCTCCCGGATTGTGCGAAACATTCTGCAGTTGCAATTTCGGGCAGGATGCTATTGAATTCCTTTGAATTCCAGTTCGTGAATTCTGTAAAATATTATTCATGTATGAGATAAAGCACCAAAAAACAAAATAGAATTATCATTCAAAACTTACCATTTTCTTTCTCCAGTTATTTCAAATTGCTTACCGCGAAGTGATTCGTTTGAGTTTTTCGTTTGTTTTCACTCAGGTGGATAACGTCGTGGATAACAGAAAAGATTTTTTCGTTTTTTCTACAAAACTGCAAACTGTGGCGTTTGATTGGTACATACACCAATGTGTGCAACTATTTGGCAAACTGTTGAGTTTAAGTGGCATACAGTGTAATACCCATGTGTGAGTGTGTTGCGCAAATATAATCACAAACCATTTGACAAATGGTCATTCCAGTTTGCCACCATGTTTCACTAGGTTTCATCGCTATATGTTTTGACAATTTCTACACAATATGACATATTGTTACAACTTGGTATGCGTTACGTAGACCGTTCTTTATGATCGAATGCTGGAGTTTCATAGTTTTCAACAGAAAAGCACCTGTTCGTGATACAGTAACAGTGACAGTTAAAGGAGACATACTGTTTGGACCTTAATGCAAACTGTATTTTTCTATGCGGGGAGGCCTGAAACGAGACCGGTCAATACCGTAGCTCGATATGGGGCCAACTGATTGGTTGATTTTATGCCATTAAAAAAAAGCACAGAATTGCATAGTCGAGTGGCAGCACTGCGAAGAAGCAGTCGTGATTTTGTGGTCGGTCCGATAATTCGTTGGAATTTTGGCGTTTTTTTGTGATAATTATTGCAAAGTTGAGTGTTTTCTGTGAAAGTGTGGTCACCCTTGATTGCTGAAATTTAAATTTTCTCCAGAAAGTGCCCGTGAAAGAGCAAAAGTGATTGTTTTTTTTCTTTTCATGATTCGGTCTGTTAGCCATTAGCCATTTTGTTCCATGTTAGATCTCATAGTCGTGATGCGGTTTTCTAGTTCAATGTGTGTGTGTGTGTGTGTGTGTGTGTGTGTGTGTGTGTGTGTGTGTGTGTGTGTGTGTGTGTGTGTGTGTGTGTGTGTGTGTGTGTGTGTGTGTGTGTGTGTGTGTGTGTGTGTGTGTGTGTGTGTGTGTGTGTGTGTGTGTGTGTGTGTGTGTGTGTGTGTAAGAACGCTGCATATGCCTCAGTGAAAATACCACACCCTATGTCATAATGTTGTGATAGAGTGAACGAATACCAAAAAAACATAAAAACACCGTGGATACAGCGTGCAGTTGGTTAAGTGATGGCGACATGTGTGAAGTGAATACGTACCAAGGGAATGCATGATGAGCCATGGAAATGGTTATGCTGCAACACGGAGATGGGGATCGTTGACTGCTAACTCAGCTAAGTATTTTTCTGGCGATAGTAGGATTAAGGAGCAGGGGGATAATTTATTGAACTCATATACATGGGCTCATCTGTTTGTTTTGAAAGTGAGACATTGGCGTTAATGAATTGGTGGTGCTTACGTGGTATTTTGGTTCACCCACGTTTACAGTTGTGTTAGTCGGAAAGCATTAATGGACTTATCCACCGATGAACCAAATTCATCGCGGTCCGGGAATTTTGACACTAGAGCGGGGCCATTCCAATCAGAATCGTTAAACTCTGATTGGAAACGGCCCCGCTCTAGTGTCAAAATTCTCGGACCGCGATGAATTTGGTTCATCGGTGGATAAGTCCATAGACAATGTTGATACCTCCCCTCCCAGTGATTGTGCAGATGCAGTTTAGAATCGCGTGTTGTCTTGCTCTCCCATAGTGGTTTCTGCTTTAAGTGGTGTTGCTTGTACGTACACGTTGCAATACACGAACACTACCTGAGTTACTGGTTGAAAATAGTAAACAAAAATCAGCTGATCCCAGCAAAATCAAATGGGCATATTTTCAACCAGTAAATTTGCATTAGTGTTCGTGACGCCGCGCTGCGAAACCACTATAGATCTTGTCTCCCTCTTGACTTAGAACGAATTCTTTGATAGTGTGCAAGCACGTACGGTCTTATCCATCATGAGGAGGGTTTACTCGGTCCGAGAGTTTTGACGCTGGAGCGTTGTCGTTTCCAGTCAGAATTGATCGATTCTGATTGGTGGCGGCCCCGCTCTGGAGTCGGGGTTCTCGGACCAAGTGAATTTTGTTCATCGGAGGATGGTTGATTATAGACGAGTGCACCGATGAACTGAATTCATCGCGGTCCCAGAATTTTGACACTAGAGCGGGGTCGCTTCCAATCAGAAGTGAAAGATTTCCAATCAGAATTGAACAATTCTGATTGGGAACGACCCCGCTGTAGTGTCAAAATTCTCGGACCGCGATGAATTCAGTTCATCGGTGCACTCGTCTATGGAAAACAGATGCATTTTTGGTACACACAGTGCCGCCGGTCTGGTTTGAGTTGCGCGGATGAAGGATTAGTTTATTATAATGAAACATGGTGTGCATGATATGGGCTTATGGGAGAGTATGTGTTTGGCACTGTCCACACGCTTAGGCGCCAGGTCGGACCTGGCCGCGTGAATCCCTCGTATTGTATCTGATCTTGGTGCGTATGAAAGCATAGCGTCTGTCTGAACAAATTTTTCGATAGTGTGACCGGGTTAGTCTGCTCTGCTGTTTGGTGGTGGTGTGGGGCAGTCGTACATACTGCCCGTTTGTAAATGAGCGGATATGTCAGTATGTCTTACTATGTACACACCGCATAGACGGTTGGTTGGGTCTGGCCGCGCAACTTGGCAGCTCTCTTTGTGTGTGTTTGATCATGTGTGCTGAGCATGGACTTATCCACACGCTAACCTGAAACTACCCATCGACTGGGTCGATTCGACCCGGATTTTCATGTTGTTAGCAGTTGTCAAAATCCGGGTAACCCGAAAACCCAGATTCGCTGAATTTGGGTAAAGATCTGGGTAATCGGCACTTTGTCACTTTTCGGCTTGAGAATATGGCAGCGGTCAGGAGAACGCTGGAAACTATGAATATTTTCGCAATAAATATGCCGATAAATGACGGGAAAACAGTGTAATTATTCCGGGGAACTGTTTTCCAGCATCAGGTAAGTGAATAGCACGTGGCAACTGAGAGCTTTTTAATCAAAATCTAAATTGGAAATAAATTAACAAAATCGAGGCCCCGGAGGAGCTGGGTATCGTTTACCCAGATTTTGCCACCATCATCGGTAACCCAGATTTGAGTAAAGGTGCCTTTACTCAGTTTAGAGTAACTGCAGTTTTGCTCAGTCTGGGTCGCTTTGACATCAATCTGGGTAACTGAGGGTTAGCGTGCACCACCGATGAGTGGAGTTCGCTCGGTCCCATGATTTTGACACTGGAGCGGAACCGTGTCTAATCAGAAATTGTCCAATTCTGATTGGAGGAGATCCCGCTCAGGTGTCGGGATTCTCGGGTGATGGTCGATCGTGTGGTTGGGTTTGACTGGCCGTTAGGGGGGTGGGTTTCCCGTTTCTTTCAGGGTCATACAAAAAACGTGTCGCAGTTGGGATAGAGGAGTTTCTTCCTTTTTAGCCGCATTCGGGGTTTGTTTATTTCGCGGGCGATTTACAAATGGATGAGGAAATGTAATTTTGTCATACGTATAGGTAACTGGAACCATCTGGGAGGGGGTTTTTAGTTTGGTCTTAATTATTTAGAATGTGACTATAATTTGCAGCTCGATATCTGTATTTTTCTTAAATAATCTCCTGCTTTAGTTGCAATACTAGTAACATACTAGTTTTTCAGCCGAGTATTCAAAAATAACATACATTAAGTACATCACCGCCGTGAGCAGCCTTGAATAGAGTAGTTTAAAACAAAGAATTTAATGTTTATTTAATATAGGATTACTTGAATATTTTACATACATGACATTAATATATTGATTGAAAATGCATATTAGTATCGTCCATGTTATATGTATGCCATGGACAGGTTTTAACATATATTTAATTTTTTTTATAGAGATAGTTACAGCTCCGTGATTATTTAAAATATGTTTCATTTCATATTTATTTATTTGTTCTTTTAGTATTTTACTAGCTGTACCCGGCAAACTTTGTCTTGCCTACTGCGTTTATTGACGTTTCAAGTCCCTAGCCAAGCGCCCAAGTCCCCGTTCAAAATGCATGAAAACCCGATTTTCAAAAACTCTCAATTTACCCATGTTTTTTGCCTCATAAACCTTCCATGGGTGAAAACTAACAGAACAGAACTAAGACGATCAAAATCGGACCTTCCGTTCGCAAGTTATGCGCGGTCCCACGTATGCCACTGCATTTTTATATATATAGATAGATAATTCACCTTATTGTATACTATATTTATTACTACTATTACAATATTCACAGGTCGATGGAAATAATACTACTTCTAGGCAAAGAATATTTCTTATAATTACCTATATTTTTTCTCTTGACTCTAGTATGTATATTTTCTCTAATTATCGGTATGTTAGCACGATTTATTGTATTGTACTATATCTATACTGCCATTTTAAGGGCGGACGGGACGGTCGGGTAAATATCCGCCATTGCTCTGTTGCTACTAAGATGGTAATCTCAGATTCTACTTCATATTTTGCAACAAAAACCTATCATTGTGTATGCTCACTTGCACTGCACATGCTGATTGTTTTTCATCATCTTCAGTGCAATAGAACTTGAGATTACCATCTTCAAAATCGCGAGGAAAATTGTTAGAAAGAGAGGCAAGATAGGAAAAATAACACGGCGTCCCGTTTCACCTTAACCTGTAGCGGTCAAGGCTTTGTTAGACAAGTGTTTGGCTTATTGCAGCACACACATACTTATTATACCATGCATACCATTGTTCATTGATTATACCATTAACTATATAACTATATAGGCTTTGAAAGGTGAGTCAGGTCATCATTGAAGTTGAAACTGTACAACGAAGTGGATTACCAGCCAGAATATGGCGAGGAGATTCTGTAACATCCTGGTACACGAAAAGAAATTTCCATATCGAATGTATAAGAAAATGTTATACATTTTTGCCATTTCGTTTTCCTAATAGTGTGTATTGAAAAGTGTAATATAATGCATAACGAACAATAAATAAAAATTATAAGTTTAGCTTATGAATGTTATTCACTAATCGTAATGACTAGTATTAGAAGTGTTATAGTATTTATTTATCATATCCAATGAAATTTACTATCGTATGTTTTGATTATTGGTTCTAATTTTTTTTCTTCATTTTCAAAAATAAGAATAAAAGGGAATAGATTTAGCATTGAGTCTGGCGTAATATTTATTTATTCGATAAAATCACTTCAGCATTGGAAAAAAAATAGTCTGGATCTTGGTCCCGACTAATCATCTGGGGAGCGAACGAGCCTTCTTGAAATCGTGTTCTAGGCATCTCATGGCGAATTTAAGAGAAAGTTTGAGCTCTTGCCTGATCCACTCAGACAGCGACGGACGTACAATGCCGCAAGCGTTTAAGGATTCGGCTGAAGAAATTCTTCGAGACGAAGACGGAACTATGGAGATGGAAGACAGCAGCGATTCAGCCAGTGCTTTCATGATTCCTGCCGGGATCAACTCCGTCGGCTTCAACTCTGTCGAAGAGGAAAATTTCATAAGCTATATCACTGAAAAAGATAATTAATTATTAGTACCTACCGTAATCTACAAGTACTCTTTGTCTTTGATGTCGCTACACACCTCTAAATCACTTTTATTTGCTTGCGCCGAAAGAAAACGAGCCACAATGGCTTCCTCCGTTCGAAAATTCGACGGTACCGTTTTGTTTATGAAGGGGTTATTTTTCAAAGCCTGATCTTAACAAAATTATTAGTTAAAACTTATACATTTTGACCATAACACAAAACTTATACATGGTATAAGGATATGTTATTAATGATATTAAGTTCTAACATGAGTGCAATAAGATGATGTTATAAAAGTAATTAAGGCGTATCTAATGAAAAACATAAATTGAAACTTATGAAGAAAATTATTAAATTTCTTTTCGTGTACAGTAGACGTTCGCTAACTGCAACATGTTTACGTTTCAGTTACCGAATGAAATTCGATAACTGCAACAACTGACAGACGTCAAAGAACTGTCAGTTACTGCAGAATGCAGTCAATGTGCATACGGAAAACATCGCATTGCAGCAAAAGTGCATGCGAAAAACATCGCATCGCTGTTGACATTTCATTTTGACGGATAGCGGTGCGATAACTGCAAAATTGTTGCACTTAGCGGACTCGCAGTTAAAAAGCATTGCAGTTAAAGCGTTTGCACCGAGCGAACGTCTACTGTAGATATGTTATTCTTTCCCAATAATTGCAATGTATTTGACGCACCAATCTTTTTACTAACAATCACTTAGAAACAGCGGTGAGTTGAATTAGGAGTGGTAATTAAATTAACCTTCAATGTTAAGTGGAACTGCATGCAGAGCAAGACTCGACCTATGATGATGGCTACCTACATAGTTTATTATAATACATTTCTACTCTTCCAACCCGATATAGGTACCCGTTAGCGAATAATGTTTATTTTTTTCTTTATTATCATTTATCTTATTTATTTTTGCTATATTATATTTCACTTCGTTATATACATTTACATTTACACGGAGAAAAAATATTAGTAAACACAAACGAATTTCAGTTTGATTCAACCGGAATTTCAGGTTGAATTTGGCACAAACCAAATATTGGTTTGAATTTACTTATCGCGGTAGTTGAAACTAACCAAAGTTGGCAGTTGTAGATTTTGTCAATTTGCCGTTATTATCAACAAACTTTTGTTTGAAATTACCAATATGCCAGTTGTTTTATTTTGACAGGTTAGAAAACAAACGATGTCGGTAGTTGTTTCAACTAATACTCACGGTTTGTCTTTACCAAATTTAAGTTTGATTTAACCGGAACTTCCGTTTGAAATAAACTAACGGGTTTGTTAAAATTGCTTTTGCTTTGCCCCTCTTTTTTGTATTTGTATATGTCTACGAAAAAAAAACGAAAAATTTGAAAAAATAAACAATATTTTTATTTTTTTATTTATTTACCCAAGACTGAACCTTTCAGCGGAAGACCAACCTCCAGATTGCCGATATTTACAGTTGTACTCCCAGGAACAGCCTCCTCCCAATACCGATGTAACAATCTGCTTATGCTGACCGTTCGATCGATTGATTTCCGGCGAGATTTGGGGTGCTCCAGAGCGGCTTCCATAATTAACCTGATATTCATTGCTTTTGGAAGGAGCTGGTGATGCGGCCGGCTAGCAAGCGTTTTCTATTGTGGGAATCTTTTACGGGAAATGATTGCTAGTTTGTGGTCCTGGTTGAAGCCCTGGCCGAGTGCTCAGCTTGGTTTTTCCATTGTTCCTTCTCATCCTGGCTTGGTTTCTTCAGCTACGGTCGCAATTCCGCCATCATAGCTTCTTCAGTCCCGAGTGCGGTGAAACCTCGGGAGAAACGGTGTGGCCCTTCAAGAAGGTTGCGTCTTTTACTTGGTGTTGGAAATATGCGAGGTTTTTCGAGATTTTTTCCTGGTGTATCTGAAATTTGAAGAAGCAACATAATTTGATTTACAAAATCACAGAAAAATATTTTTTAATAATCTTACCTTGTAAAAATGAGACTTTTTTTTTATCACAAACTTCGGGTTGCAACGGCAGCATCAGTACAGAAGAGCAGACAGGGAGTGTATGATGTCCGCAAAGACTCTTCAAATGGCTGAACGAAAAGAGCTAGTGGCGAGGCTTCTGGGATGGTTCTAATGAAACAAACTACTATTTCGGTTTGTTTCAAACTAAACTTCCAGTTAAATTTTCCTCAAACAAAAACTCGGTTTGATTTTACCCGGCTGTTTGTTGTAACAAACCAAAATTGTGGTTTGTTTTTTTATTACAAACACATGAAACAGTCAACCCAAAGATTAGAAAAAACAAACCATGATGTTTGTAGAAAACAACAAATTTCCAAATTTGTTTCTACCGGAAAGGATTTTACTAACCAATATTAGAAACAACAAACAAGCCAGTTTGTTTCAACCGCCATTTTTAGTTTCGAAACAACAAATTTCTAGATTGAAATAACAAACAGTGAAGATAGAAAAACAACTAACAGATTTGTTGTTTCAAACCAGCCTAGTTTTTCTCCGTGTATATTTCACTTCGTTGTATATATTTCATTGCATTATTGTTTATGTCAGTTTTATGGGGTAGGGAGGGTGCATCAGGGCATCTTGAAATTATTTGTATTAATATTCATTATTTAATATATTGTTGCATATTTCCCTAATTGTATATTATTTAAACATCCAGATTAAGTACGAATTGATACCTTTTTTTATTTCACTACAGTATATGTACAGTATATTTTATTTCAGCACACTAACTACGGACGCTTAAATGTCGCATGTTTCAATAGAAAAACACCTAAAAACGCAAGTGGAGTTTCAAAATAAACTTTGGCTTTTATCGCATTTGTTTGACGTCAAATATATATAAATTCTTATCTTGACAAAATATTTCAAAAGTTTATATCCAAATATGATGTTTGACATAAAAACCTTAAAAATGTCGAATTGTAACATGAGACATTTATACGTCCGACAGATTATTGAATGTACCATATTTTATTGATCATTGATTTGCCATATTTATTTATACCATATTGTATTTATATTAACATATTTCAATATAATATTTCATCCTAAAAAATCATAATATGAGCCACATAACTATGTGGGGTGGGAAGTGTGCATCAGGGCATCATTGGACTTACATCCAGACGATGGAGTGGATTTCCTGACAGAGTAAAGTGAGAGAAGACACTATTACATCCTTGTAGATGGATTCTTCAACTTTAATTCCTTCAATTCCTTATACTGTATTCTTTTACTAATACATTATTACTAGAACAATTGTCTATCCTACCAGCCAGGTTGTGAAAGGACAGACCAGCGAATAATATTAATTCAAATAATCTACAATGATACTTTATTTCCGTTCCGTTAAATTTCGTTGCAAAATATTTTATTATTTCATTATATTATTTATACCATATTTCAATATTATATATCATTATAATAAATCAGATTATTGACTATATAACCATATGGGGTTGGGAGGGTGCATCAGGGCATCATTGAAGTTGTAACTGTACGACGGAGTGGAGTGCCAGCCGGAGTGAGGTGAGAAGTAACTATTACATCCTTGAAGATGGGTTCTTCTATCCCAACAGTTGCAATGGATTTGACGCGCCCTTCTTGAAACAAACCATCCCATAGAAAGCTTGACAAGTAATGGGAATTTCATTATGCACCTTGTTGGATCATACTGTTGGAAGGAGATTCTCTTTATCCCGCGGATTTCGCGTAAGTGACTCTACTTACGGGTCCGCCACACCCCCTTTTGGCCCTTCATACAGCGGTATGTTGAATTCAAAGTGGTAATGCAATTCAATTTTTACTGTTAAGTGGAACTGCATGCAGAGCAAGACTCAAGCTAGGATGGTGGCTACCTACATACATTAAAAAAAGCACAGAATTGAAACCACCACCCGATCGCACCCGAGCGCGTGTGGGCAGTGTTGGCAAAAGCAATTGAAAATACTAATCTGCAGCAGGTTTGGCGTCAGCTGTTCAGACGCCGTGCGTTTTGTTTCGTTCGCGTTTGTTTGTTTGTTTATTTGTTTCAATCGAGTCGGTTTGCGTCGAACACAAATTATTTTGAAGTGCCGTAGTAGTTTCCATCTGTGTGAATATCATGAAGTGCAAGGCGTTTCTGTTTCCACAGCAGTACAAAGCATCGAAATCTTAAGTTTTATTGCAATCGTAATGAATAATGAAAAAAACAGAGGAAGAGTTGAACTTATGCAAATTTCAGATTTTCATTTTAAGCTATTTTCACAAACAATAATAAATCATGATTGAGTTTAGAGCACTATCAAACTTGCATCTTGTCATTTCAATTTGAAGAGGAGAGAATCGAACATATTACTTTCACCCTTAAGAAGCATTTATTTATTACGTAACGCTAAAACGACAATTTTTGACCCCTCTCTAGGGGCGTCACGCATTTTGTGGACGGCGTCTTCTTAAAACTCAATCTAGAAATCTTTATATAAAAAAAAAAAACAAATGGTGCACGTCCATAGCGAGCTCGTACATTGAAACATATTTCTATATTTCAGTTAACGGAATCTGTTTTCAATCGCATTACCTTACTTTTCAAAGCACCTCTGTCATCCCAAAAACGTTACGACCTTCATGAGATCTCCGTATTTATGTATCTGTCCTATCTCTCACTTTGCCTAAAAATTATAAAATGATATTTATCGTAAAAAATGGGAAACAAAAAGCGAAACAAAGTTTTTGGCAACACTGGACCGAGCGACGAACGAAGCAAAATGAAAATAAACAGCAAACATATTGAAAGAGAAGAAGAATAATAAGAAGCCAGTTGTCCGGTCTCGTCTCAGGGCGAGGCGAGGGTGCTGGAACTTTGGCCGGGACAACATTTCTAGTCATAAACAAATAGTGATTCGGCTGTGATGTGATTTCAAAATGAATTTCTGAAAAAAACGTGTTCCGAATCATAAACTTTTTTATTTTATTTTTGTTTGGTTTGAAAATAGTTATGGGGAATCTCATATGGTTCATGCTCTGCAACTCATTTATTTTAAAAAGGGTAGAAAATACCCTGATGACCAACGTCAATATCAGGGTAACCTTTACCCAGATTTGGCAGCCAATATTGATAACCCAGATTTGAGTAAAGGTACCTTTACCCACTTTAGAGTAACTGCAGTTTTGCTCGATCTGGGTCGCTTTGACGTAAATCTGGGTAGCTGAGGGTTAGCGTGATAAACAAATCGTTTGACAGACGTGGCCCCAGGAAGTTGCGGACAGCGACGAGAGCGACAATCTGTATCTTGTACTATATGTATATGTATATTTATATATGTATTGTCGGGCCGCCACCAAACCGGACTTCGCACAATCAAGTCGCGACGCGACCCAACTCGCGACGTTTTTGAATCATGTCAAATGTAGTGCGCATTCTTCCCGTTGTTGTCAGCAACACAGCGCACTAGATGCGAAACAGTTGCGACACTTGTGGACCAAGAAAATTGCAATTTTTGCTTGAATGTCGGTCTTGATTCCAACCGGATAGATACTATAATATCTTTTCCCAGCACCCATTTAAAATACACGGTGTAGAAAAAAGCAAAAAGTTTGCCGGCCACGCTAAGAAAAAGTTACTCTAAAATGAGTACACGGTCAGAAAATTCACACAAAACTGAGCTAAAGTAGGACAACTCAAAATTGAGTAATTTTTTTTTCCAGCGCTAGCGCTGGCCCAAGTGCGAAAATCTCATCAGTTTAAGCTGTATAATATTCTTGCTGATGTGAAGAATATTATACGCCTTAAACCAGTTGGATTTTTGCACTTGGGCCAACGCTATCGCTGGAAATGCAATTTACTCATTTTTTGAGCTGTTCCAGTTTAGCACAGTTTTGTGCACGCTAAGAAAATGTTACTCTAAAATGAGTAAGATTCACACAAAACTGAGCTAAACTGGAACAGCTCAAAAAATGAGTAAATTGCATTTCCAGCGATAGCGCTGGCCCAAGTGTAAAAATCCAACCAATTTAGGCCGTATAATATTCTTCACATCGGCAAGAATATTATACGACTTAAACTGATGAGATTTTCGCACTTGGGCCAGCGCTATCGCTGGAAGAAAAATTTACTCAATTTTGAGTTGTCCCACTTTAGCTCCAAAATGAGTGAATTTTCTGACCGTGCACACAAAACTGAGCTAAACTGGAACAGCTCAAAAAACGAGTAAATTGCATTTCCAGCGATAGCGCAGGCCCAAGTGCAAAAATCCAACTGGTTTAAGCCGTATAATATTCTTCGCATCAACAAGAATATTATACGCCTTAAAATTATGAGATTTTCGCACTTGGGCCAGCGCTAGCGCTGGAAAAAAAATTTACTCAATTTTGAGTTGTCCCACTTTAGCTCAGTTTTGTGTGAATTTTCTGACCGTGTCGGAGAATTTGTACCGCGATTCGAAATGTGACAGCGCCGCGTAATGGCCACATTGCCAGTCATTTCAAAACAACCGTTGCAATTCTTTACACAACTGCACCACAGCACAGAGAACAGACGTCCAAGCTCATGTAGTGCAGTTTTGTAAAGAATTGCAACGGTTGTTTTGAAATAACTGAAAATGTGGCCATTACGCGCGCTGTCAAATTTCGAATCGGGGTACAAATTTGCCGTTGTTTTACCTTTTGGCGCTAGTGTCACCAAGTGTGCACCCTAGTATAGTTCCACCAAGAGAATGTGGTGGTTTTACTTGGAAAACAAAAATTAAATTATTGTTACACAGCAAAAAAAGTTGTTGAATATTACATCGAAATCGCTGCAACCAGGTCGTTACATCGATTGATAATTATTACACAGCCTGATGTGCTCGACGGCTGTTGATGTAATAAACAGATCCGATGTAAATCTTGCGATGTAATTTATTCGACGTACATTTATACGACGTGAATGAAGCGATGTAAAATGGAAACGATTTCAAAGGCCCTTCTATAGCCGATTAAATTGCATTTTCATTCTTTTTCGCTTAGAATGTTATATAGCTGAAGTAAATCTATGATACTAGATCTATATTAAATTCAAGTTAAAAACACAATTTAATCAGCAATAGAAGAGACGGCAATGAACAATCAATAAACACTAAAACAACTAAGCGTTGAACTATAAAGTTCATTGCTTTTTTATTATTTTTGTCCCAAGCGGGATAGAAATTAGTCTATGGATAGAGCCTGCACATGATCTTAATGTTTTATTAGCATTTACAAATGAAATGAGAGCTTTCTTTGCATGCAGGACAATACTACCACTACCTATATATCTCGAGAAAATCCAAAATATAAACCAATCGGAAATTGCGAATCTCGCTTTGGTTATGCGGGCCTTTGTACACTTGTATTCCATCTTTCTTAAGGCCGCACGGGACGACGTGTAATTTTTCCTATCTTCCCTCTCTTTCTAACAATTTGCCTCGCGATTTTGAAGAACCAAATATGAATTTCCACTGCACCGACGTAGCTAAAACTTTAGTCGATTGTGCACCACAAGTGAGCAAATGAACGATCAAATTTCTAGTCAATAATATGAAGTAGAAGTTGAGATTTGCATCTTACTAGCAACAGAGCAATGGCGGACGATTCAACCACCGTCCCGTCCGGCCTTAATAGTGAGCAGCCTTGCTGGCCAATCGCTTGACAACCTTGCTTCTTGGCAGCGATATGAAAGCCTTGGTGGGTTTGTCGATGATCAAAACGTTGGTCAGACGGGTGGCGAATACGTGTTCGTTGGCATTCTCGAAGTACACGATTTCTCACGATCCCAAGGCTTGTCACGCTGGATCCTAGTTCCGCAACGAACAAAATTCGGATAGATGGCCATGCATGCACATATCGGGTTCGAGCTTGAGCACGTCCATCACCCGTGGCGATATCGTAGCGAATCATTCTGGTGGATGCTCAGATCCGGAAAGTGGGTTATGATAAACGGCACCTTGTTTAGGCCTATCTGGACGCATTTCACCTTCAGGAGCTTGTGCTTGGCTTCCTCCGGGGTAGTACGGTGAACATTAAAACGATGCCGTACATTAAAGATTGATGACATCCATTAATCCGGCCGGGTAGTTGGGGTCAATGCGAACCTTGACATCGATTTAGATGTGACGCTGCAGATCTTGGTGACCTCGGTCAAGACGTGTTTCTGACAACTCAAGCAGTTTGGGCCAGTGGATCGACGCGGGGCAAAGGTAACCCTGGAGGCGTTCAAACGCTTCAAATGTTTTTTTTTTGGTACGCGAGCCATCTTGATACTTTAGAAGAAAAAGGAAACGATTGTTCCCGCCGGCGCCAGGGATAATACAACACTGACTCGAATATGGCTGCGTAGCCATCCTGGAAATAAACATTATAAACATATAAACATGATTAACAATCAATTATGTATTAGAAATAGATCAATAATTAAAAAAGAGGGGGAGTTTCTCAGGAATATCTCCGGGAGTTCCTCTGGAATTCTTACAGTAGTTCCTGGGCATTTTTTTTCAGGAGCTCCTCGATAACACTAGTTTACAGGATTTTTGAACTCGGTAAGCTAATGATCATTTTTGGTGTAGAATCATGCCCTAAGTTCGAAAACGAGAAGGAAAAAAATTACAGCAGAGCGGAAATTTTTTCGACTTTCCATACAAGGCTGATGATTTGAAATCGATTTTTGTTATGTTTTTAAGCACTTCACACATCTCATTCTTCGTAATCAATGCTCCGATTGAGTTGAATTTTTTACTATAACTCGCCTACATATGTATAATATATCAAATAAAAGTCGAGAAAGAATTTTTAAATTGTTTTTTTTTTCTTATTGAAAACATCACATTTCTTCATATATTTTTGGAAATTTTGCTAAAATTTAACCCTCTACTTCCCATGGTTGCTCTAGAGCACCATCAGTTTTCGACGAACTCGAGACAAACGGAAGTAGATGAATATGATGCAATCGTTTTTGGTATATGATTGTAATCTCATTAGGTGAACCCAACTCCCAACTACTTGTTTCAATAGTGGAACTATTGATAAACAATCAAAATACTATTGATTTACAAATAAAATTTTTTTCATTGATTTCGAAAAATTTGGCCTATTTGCAATAATTTTTGTTCAAGCACTTTTTTTGGAAACGCTTTTTTGCTATAGAAATAGTCGTTCAAAGTCGTGGGAAGGAAAGGGTTAAGGAGATCGTCCCTAAAACTCGCCAATATCTTGAAATTCATCAATCTGACACAAAACCTGCTTTCAGATGATCGAATGGTATTATGTTCATCTTTTAATTTATGGAAAAATAATTAGAATTGGTTGAACAAAACGCAAGATATTTGAATTTGAGTAAATTTCCTATTTTAAAAATTTGTATAACTTGATACCGTCAGTGTACCAGTAGCCGATCATGACCCAATAGCCGCTCACTGTTGCAAAAATCAAGTTTTCACGCATAAATACCCCCTTTTCGTCGCTGATATTCTTGGACAATATAAATTATATGAAAGCAAAGCCATTTTATGCAATATTTACCAAATAACATACATTTTAGAAACAAAACAGTAGAATTTTTGAGCGGCTATTGGACCCAAAAAAGCTGTAGGAAATTTTATGTGTTCCAATAACCGCTCACGCAAAAAAATACGTGAAAATCGTAAAAATTGTCGAATTTAGTACACAGTGTATTTGATCACTATTATACACTCCCGCTGAATAGGAATAAAATAATTGTAAAAACATAGAGTTGCAAAAATAATTCACTTTTCCGCAAACGTCTATTTAAAAGATGGCATACATTTGTCCGTGAGCGGAATTAGGACCACTTTGGTCTCACACAAATTGTAATAAAATCATACTTTTATGAAAAGTTCTACATAAGTTTTGTTTAGTATCTGATTGTACTTAGATTAAACTAACTTAAAATGCAAAAACATTACAAATTGGCTTAACAGTTATTTAACAGATGACGTTTTTCTGCAAAACTGGCCTTAGATGAGCGGGATCTGGTACCCTGATGGTATTAAGCTAAAACTCAAAAACTGTTCTACTTATTTTTTTTGAAGAACTGTTTCGAAATCAGCGCTAAAATGTGCTTCAAAAATTTTGGTCGTTGACAGAAGTTCACGACATTCGTTTTATTTTGTAAACTAGTGTAATTCATCCTGGAGTTCTAAGGGTATTCCTTCCCCAGAAATTTATGCAGGAGTTCCTCCAGAAATTTCTGTTAGAGGTCCTCGGGAATTCCTCAAGGAGTTCTTTAGAAAGTCCTACAGGAGTTCCTCGGGAATTGCTGCAGAAGTTCCTCGGGAAGTCCTCCAAGAGTTGATCGGGAGTTCCACGGGAATACCTCCAGGAGCTCTTCGGGAATTCCTTGGTAGTATTTTCAGGAGATCCTCGGTAATTCGTCCAGGAGTTTCAAGGATATTCCTCCAGTAGTGCACCGGGAGTTTCATCAGGAGTTCCTTCAGGAATTGCTCGAGAATTCCTTCAGGAGTTCCTCCAGCAGCTCCATTGGAAATCTTCGAAAATTTCTCCTGGAATCCTAATGAACACCTCTAGAATTTCCACGTAAATTTCTTCGGGAGTTCTTGGGGAGTTCCTTCAGGAGCTCCTAGGGAATTCATCCAAGAGTTCCTCGGGAAATCATTCAGGAGTTCCTTGGTAATTTTTCAAGTAGCTCCTCGGAGTTTTCCCAGGGAATTTCTGCAGGAGTTTCTCCGGAAATTCCTGCTGGAGGACCTCTGGAATTCTTCCAGTACCTCCTCGGGAATTCGCCCAGGTTTTCCTCGGGAATTCCTCGGCACTATTCCCAGGAGCTTCCCGGCAACTCATCCAAAAGTTTCAAGGATATTCCTTCAGAAGTTGCTCGGAAATGTCTCCAGGAGTTCCTCTCGCAGTTCGACTGATTTTTCTTCTCGGGATTTCCTCCAGAAGTTCCACTGCAATTCCTACTAGAGTTCGTTGGAAATTGCTTCAGAAGCTCATCGGAAATTCTTCCAAGAGTATCTCGTGAATTCCTCAGAAATTGTTCCAGAATTTCTGGAGAATCCCTCCAGAAGTTGCTCTGGAATTCTTCCTAAAGTTCATCAGAAATTCGTTCACTAGTGCCTCGTGAATTCTTTCAGGAGTTTCTCGGAAATTCTTCCAGCAGGAGTGTCTCAAAAATTTCTCCAGGAGTTCCTCAGAAATTTCAACGAAGTTTCACGAAATTCCTGCAGGAGATTCCCAAGGAACTCCTGGGTCAATTCCAAAGGAACTCCTGGAGGTACTGCCGAGGAACTCCTGAAGCAATTCCCGAAAAATCCTGGAGGGATGCCCGAAAAACTCCTAGAAAAAATCCAAAGGAGCCACTGGAGGAATTCCAGAGGAACTCTGGGAGAAATTTCCGAGGAAATCTAGGAGGAATTACTGGAGATATTTCTAGGGAACTTCCGGAGGAATTTCCGAGGATCTCCTAGAGCAAATATCAAGGAATTCCTGGAGCTATTCCCGGGGAACTACTGAAAAAAAAAAACTCGGAGGAGTTCCCGAGGAGCTTCAGGAGAAATTTTCGAGGAAATCCAGGAGGAATTTCTGGAGAACTCCTGGAGGAATTCCCATAGAATTCCTGCAGAACTTCAGAAGGAATTCCCGGGGATTCCCTGGAGGAATTCCCGAGGAACTCCCAGAGGTTTTCCCGAAGAAACCAGGAGGATTTTCCCAGGATCTCATGAAGCAATTTTCGAGGAACTCCTGGAGCAATTCCTAGGACACTCCTGGAGAAATTTCTAAGGAACGTTTGGAGAAATTTCCAAGTAACACCTGGAAGAATTTCCTAGGAATTCCTGGAGGAATCCCCGAGGAGCTCCTGGAGTAGTTTCCGAAAAACTCCAGGAGGAATTTCCGAGATACTTCTGAAGCACTTTCCGAGGAACTTCTAAAGGAGTTTCCAAGGAACGCCTGGAGATATTTCCGGGAAAACCTTAAAGGAATTTACGGGGAATTTTTGAAAATATACTCGACAAACTGCTGGGGGAATTTCTGAGGAACTCGTGAAGGAATTCCTGAATGAATTCAGAGGAACACCAGGAAGAATTTCCGAGGAGCTCCTGGAGATATTTCCGGGGAACATTCTGGAGATATTCTCGAGCTGGGGAATCTCTGAGGATCTAGTGAAGGAATTCCTGGACAAACTCAGAGGAACACTAAGGAATTTCCGATGAACTCCTGGAGGAATTCCAGAGGAACACCTGGAAGAATTCCCGAGGAACTCCTGAAGGAATTTCCGAGGAACTCCTGGGGATATGCCCTAGAAACTCCAGGAGATATTTCTGTGAAACTCCCAGAGGATTATCGAGGAATTTCTGGAGATATTCCCGGGGAACTGTTGGAGGAATATCGGAGAAACTAGTGAAGCAATTCCCGAAGAAATCCTTGAGCAATTTCAAAGGAACACCTGGAGGAATCCCCGAGGAGCTCCTGGAGTAATTTCCGAGGAACTCCAGGAGGAATTTCCGAGATACTTCTTAATCATTTCCCGAAGAACTTCTAAAGGAGTGTCCGAGGCACTCCTGGAGAAATTTCCGGGGATTTTTTTTTTTGGAAATATACTCAAGAAACTGCTGAAGAAATTTCTGAGGAACTCGTGAAGGAATTTCTAAATGAATTCAGAGGAAGAAAGAAGAATTTCCGAGCAACTCCTAGAGATATTTCCAGGGAACCCCAGAGGAATTACCGTGGAATTTCTGGAGATATTCTCGAGGAATTGCAAGAAGAATGAGAAACTCATGGAGGAATTTCCCAAGGATACCTGGAAGAATTCTCGAAAAACTTCTGAAGGAATTTCCGAGGAACTTCTGGAGATATTTCCGGGGAATTCCTGGAAGAATTTTTTGAAGATATTCGCGAGGAACTGCTGAAGGCATTTCTGAGGAACTCGTGAAGGAATTCTTGGACGAACTCAGAGGAACACCAAGGAATTCCAGAGGAGCTCTTGGAGGAATTTAAAGGTACTCTTGGAGATATTTCCGGGAAACTCTTGGATGAATTATCGAGGAATTTCTGGAGATATTCTGGAGGACCTGCTGGAGGAATAACTGAGGAACTTCTGAAGATATTCCGGAAGAACTTCTGCAGGAATTTCATAGGAATTTCTGGAGATGTTTTCGGGCAACTTCTGGAGGAATTATTGAGTAATTTCTGGAGATATTCTCGAGGAACTGCTGGAGGAATTTCTGAGAAACTAGCGAAGGAATTTCTGGACGAACTCAGAGCAACACCAAGAGGAATTCCCGAGGAAGTTCAAAAGGAATTTCCGAGGAACTCCTGGAGGAAGTTCAGAAGGAATTTCCGAGGAACTTCTGGACGAATTTCAGAGGAACTCTTGGAGATATTTCCGGGGAACTCCTGGAAGAGTTATCAAGGAATTCCTCCATGGAGATATTGTCGAGGAACTGCTGGAGGTATTTCTGAGGAACTCCTGGAGGAATTCCAGAAGAACACCTGGAAGAATTCCCGAGAAACTCCAAGAAGAATTTCCTAGAAACTCCTGGAGGAATGCACGCGGAACTCCTGGAGATGTTTCCGGGGAACTCCCGAAACAATTATCGAGGAATTACTGAAGATATTCTCGAAAAACTGCTGGAGGAATTTCTGAGGAATTAGTGAAGGGATTCCTGGACGAACTCAGAGGAACTCCAAGAGGAATTCCAGAGGAAGTTCAGACGGAATCTAAAAGAATTTCCTGGAGGTATTTCCGGGGAACTCCTGGAACAATTATCGTGGAATTTCTGGAGATATTCTCGAGGAACTGCGGAATTTCTGATGAACTTCTGGAATAACTTACGAAGAACATCTGGAAGAATTCCCGAGGAACTTCTTAGGAAATTACCGAGGAACTCCTGGAGATATTTCCGGGGAACTTCTGGAGGAATTCTCCATGAATTTCTGAAGATATTCTCGAGGAACCACAGTTTTTGAGGCACTCGTGGAGAAAGTCCCGTGGAATTCCAGGATGAATTTCCGAGGAATTCAGGGATCAATTCCCGGGGAATTCCTGTAGGAATTCCTGAGGAACCCCAGGAGGAATTTCCGGGGATCTTCTGGAGCAATTCCCGAGCAACTGGAGGAATTCCTGAGGAACACATGGAGATATTTCCCGGGAACTCCTGGAAGAATTGGGTTCTTTGAGGGTATCCAGCTTATTTCATAATCAGAATCTCCGTATAAAAATTAGGCGAATTCCAAAATTTCATAATTTTTGGTGCCCGAGAACTATTTTTAAAATGCATTTAAAGTTTGTATGGAGAATTTGTTTTGTTCAGGGCGAACTGTTATTTTATCGATTGAACTCATTCTATCCACGGAAATTAAAACTGTTTTGTTTATTTAACCATCAAAACAAAAGAATTGGAACGCAATAAAATCACGTTATACTCAGAAAAATTAGCTCTTTCGATTAGGCTATAGAAAACAGCAATATTTAATACTTTAAACAACCCAATTATCGAGAAATTTCTGAACATATTCTCGAGGAACTGCTGGAGGAATTCCAAAAGAACACCTAGAATAATTCCCGAGGAACTCCTGGAGGAATTATCGTGAAATTTCTTGACTTATTCTCGAGGAACTGCTGTAGGAATTTCTGAGGAACTCCTGGAGAAATTCCCGAAGAACACCTGGAAGAATTCCCTAGGAACACCTTATGGAATTTCCGAGGAACTCCTGGAGATATTTCCGGGGAACTCCTAAAGGAATTCTCCATGAATTTCTGAAGATATTCTCGAGGAGCTCTTGGAGGAATTTCCGAGGAACTCGTGGAGGAAGTCCCGTGGAATTTCAGAAGGAATTTCCGAGGAAGCCATGGATGAATACCCGGGGAACTCCTCAAGGAATTCCCGAGGAACTCCAGGAGGAATTTTCAAGGAACTCCTGCAGCAATTCCCGAAGAACTTCTGGAGATATTTCCGGGGAACTCCTGGAAGAATTATCGAGAAATTCATGGAGATATTCTCGAGGAACTGTTGGAGAAATTTCTGATGAACTCCTGGAGGAATTCCCGAAGAACAATTGGAAGAATTCCCGAGGAACTCCTAAAGGAATTTCCGAGGAACTCCTGGAGCAATTATCGCGGAACTTATGGAGGAATTTCTGAGGAACTCCTGGAGATATTTCCGGGGAATTCCTGGAGGAATTATCGAGGAATTTCTGGAGAAATTCTCAAGAAACTGCTGGAGGAATTTCTGAGGCACTCATGGAGAAATTCCTGGAGGAATTCCGAGGAAGCTCAGAAGGAATTCCCGAGGAACTCCAGGAGGAATTCCAGAGGAACTCTTAGAGGTATTTACAAGGAATTCCTGGAGATATTTCGGGGGAACTCTTGGAGGAATTCGCTAGGAGCTTCTGGAGGATTTCTCGAGGAACACATGGAAGGAACTCCTGAAGGAATTCCCGAGGAACTCCTGAAGGAATTCCCGAGGAACTCCAAGAGAAATTTCCGAGGAACTCCTGGAGCAATTCCCGTGGAACTCCTGGAAATATTTCCGAAGAACTTCTTCCGAGGAATTATCGAGGAATTTCTGGAGATATGCTCGAGGCAGGCCTGGTAGTGAGTCACTTTTTAGTGATTTGTTCACTATTTTTCAGTCAGTCACTAAAAAGTCACTATTTGCATGAAAAAGTCACTAAAGTCACTTTTTTCAGTAAAATGGTCACTAAAGTCACTATTTTCGTAAATATGACAACATTTAGAAGAGCATATAAGAATTTTGGTAAAACAACAATACCAAAATTGCTGCACAAATTTTCCCCAAAAACTTTGTTTAAAAAAAAATTCGGCTGCGCCGCTTATTAAATCATTATTATGTCGACTTTTAGCTATTATTTTATTGTATGTATTTAGGAGAAGTGAAGATGGATTTGTAGCTAAGATTATAGATGAACATCTGAATTACTATACTTTTCAATAGTATTTAACACTGCAATATTCAATCTTCATTTAAAATTTCAGTTTAATTATATCACCCTATATCCACGTATTCAAAAAATGGTAATGATTAAATGTGTGAAATAAGTTTATCGGTTCAAACACACAGTTCCCCTGGATTGGTTTATCTCGAGTTAATTGGAAGTTTTCAATAAATTTTAGAGTTTGCAGGACAATTTCTGTTACAAATGCGAAATAAATTTCTGGAAATTACTAGAGGTAGTTGTGACGTCATTTGTTTAGCAGCATTTCGCTGAAATCCGAAAGCGTTTATGATGGAGTTCATTTGAGAGTTTCTGATAAAAATTTCCATGCACGTGATTGTGAAAAAAAATTAAGTTACTTCAAGAGTATTATGTATTTGAAATGAGTCCAGAAGCTTGTTCAAAACATTTCTTAAAACATTTCTTCAAGAATTTTTTGTTCATTTCAGAGTTTACCGATCAAACTGTTTTTTTCAAAGTATCCATAAGTTTCACCAGAGCTTTAATGATTCATTCAATTCTAGAAGTTCCTCCAAAATATGTTTGGCTGCGTTTTTCAGGAGTGCAGTATGAATATCTTAAATATTTCAGTAAGATTTTTTTTCGAGAAATTTCTTGTCGTAGCGTATGCCAGAGCTTTTATCTAAAATCTTTTTCAAATCTATTCTAGAAATTCAGCATTTTTAATCGATTAAAACCTACAGTTCTTCAGGTTTTTTCTTACGGAATATTTACTCGAATTTATTGCATAGTAATGGAGTAATTGTAAGATTACAACTGAAAACTATCATAATTTACTTTTGAACTATTGTTCCCATTACAACAACTGTTAAAAACAACTGTTAAAAAACAACAGCTATCCAATTGAAGGTTATTCTTAGAAATAATTTATTGCTGCCCACACCCATATTTATCGTCATTAGGGAAAGGAAGAATAATTCTTCTGAGGCACGAAATTTCTCTTAAAATGCCAGACAAGTTTAAACATTAATTAATTCCGTGTTGTCCTGTTTTTCCAGAATATTTCTGCATGAGTTGTGTCAGATGTTTGTCTCGAGAATCTATCGTTATTGTGACCTTAGGACCATTGAAAAACGTGAGACCAGTGGCGAATTTCGGCGCATAATTTCTTTGGAGAGAGGGAAATTTTCTTGCTGATGGGCAATAGAAAAAAATCGAATGAAGTTTACATTGGAATATAAAATTAACAATGGATTCTTTCAATCTCAGCAGTCAAATTTCATGGGTTTAATTTAAACATTTAGACAAATTTTATAATCACAATCTATCAGCACATGAAGTAACAAATATCAAGCATCGAAGGAAAACTTTTTTTTTTACCTGGTAACTAATTTGCTTGAGATTTCTGCTTGTCAGAGATTTTCACGGAACTTATTACCTGCAGTTTTGGTGTAATAATCAAACTGGGCTCTGGGCTTGGATTATACCCAAGAAACAGAAGTAGCTGAACAACAGTTTCTTAAGCTAAAATTTGCTTAAGAGTTGTTTATTCCACTCTTATACAGCAAAAATGTTTGCTGGGTATCTTCCAGGAAGCTTTGATTTCAGACTTGTAGCCGATGTACTTTGCAGTAACGATTGGAATAGCTGAATGTTTCAGCAATGGCACACAGTCCTGTAAAATCAGGTCTCAAAGTCATCTGATATACCACAAACGAATTCATCAAATGTTTTTTTGATTATTTTGGTCACTAAAGTCACTATTATTTTGCCACCTGAACGCTACCAGCCCTGGCTCGAGGAACTGCTGGAGGAATTTCTGAGGAACACGTGAAGGAATTCCTGAAGGAATTCAGAGGAACACCAGTTTCCGAGCAAATTCCGTTGGAATTCCCGTAGAACTGCTGGAGAAATTCCCGAAGAACACCTGGAAGAATTCCCGAGGAACTCCTAGAGGAATTTTTGAGGAACACCTGGCGGAATTATAGAGGAACTCTTAAGGATTTTACAAGGAACTCCTGAAGATATTTCCGTGAAGCTCCTGAAGGAACCCTCGATAAAAAAATTTGGTGAATTCCTGGAAAAATTCCCATCAAACTCCTGGAGGAATTTCCGAGTAACTCCAGGAAGAATTTTCGAGGAACTCCTTGAGATATTTCCGGGGAACGTCTGGAGAAATTCTCCATTATTTCTAAAGATATTCATGAGGAACTCTTGGAGGAATTTCTGAGGAACTCGTGAAGTAATTCCCGTGGAATTCCAGGAGGAAGTCCCGTGGAATTCCAGGAGGTATTTCCGTGAAATTTCAGTAAGAATTCCCGAGAAACTCCTGGAGTAATTTCCGAGGAACTCCTGGAGGAATTCACGAGGAGCTCCTGGAGGAATTCCCAAGGAACTCATGAGTGAATACCCGGGAAACTTCTCGAGGGAATTCCCGAGCAACTACTAGATCAGTTCCCGAGGAACTCCTGGAGATATTTTCGGCGAACTCCTGGAAGAATTATCGAGGAATTTCTGGAGGAATTTCTGAGGAACTCGTGAAGGAATTCCTGAAAGAATTCAGAGGAACACCAGGAACGCTTCCGAGCAACTTCCGTTGGAATTCCCGAGGAACTGCTGGATAAATTCCCGAAGAATACCTAGAAGAATTCCCGAGGAACTCCTAGAGGAATTTTTGAGGAACACCTGGCGGAATTATAGAGGAACTCTAGAGGAATTTACAAGGAACTCCTGAAGATATTTCCGTGAAGCTCCTGAAGGAATCTTCGATAAAAAATTGTGTGAAGTTCCTCAGGAACTCCTGGAGAAATTCCCAAGAAACTCCTGGAGGAATTTCCGAGGAACTCCAGGAAGAATTTTCGAGGATCACCTGGAGAAATTCTCCATTAATTTCTGAAGATATTCATGAGGAACTCTTGGAGGAATTTCTGAGGAACTCGTGAAGTAATTCCCGTGGAATTCCATGTGGTATTTCCGTGGAATTTCAGTAGGAATTGCCGAGGAACTCCTGGAGTAATTTCCGAGGAACTCCTGGAGGAATTCACGAGGAGCTTCTGGAAGAATTCCTAAGGAACTCATGGGTGAATACTAGTGTGGGTCATCGGAACCGTTTTCTCAGATCAAAGCTTTTTTGGTTCCATTTCGGGTCCTCAGTACCTGTGCAAAATTTGAGCACGATCGGTTGCGTCTACACTTTGCGCATTGCAATTGAAATTTGTGTGGGATTTTGTATGGGAAAACATACTTTTTTGCATTTTAGCCATAAGTTGAAAAAGTTTGTCTGAAACTTTTTAACCGATAAAATGATAGCCTAGGATGTTCTGAAAAAAATTGTTGAAGACCGCAAAGCGATCCGACGCTTGTGTCAATAGTTATAACCAACGAACCGCATGCATGTGTTTATGTTTTAACATGTAAAGGAATAACAATAGCAACAAAATCATGCTGTTTCGCCAAGCAATGCCAACGCTATAACTTTTTTCATAAGCATCAGATCACTTCTCGGTCTTCGACAAAGTTTTTCAGGATACCCTAGGTTATGTTTTAACTTTATAGGTTACACGGTTTTAGAAAAATTTGAGCTTGTTATGAGAGAAATGCAAAAAAGTGTGTTTTCCCATGTAAAACCCCATACAAACTTCAAACGCGATGCGCAAAAGGTAGACATAACCGATCGTGCCCAAATTTTGCACACTTGTTTGGGTCCTGAAATGGGATCAAAAAAGCTTTGATCTGATGGGATACCATTGAATTTTTCATTTTTCCATATAAACGATGACCCACTCTAGTGAATACCCGGGAAACTTCTGAGGGAATTCCCGAGGAACTCCTAGAGCAGTTCCGGAGGAACTCCTGGAGATATTTCCGGCGAACTCCTGGAAGAATTATCGACGAATTTCTGGAGCGGACAGGACAGCATACATTCGTGCAGACGTCCATAAGCGAAATTGCTTCAACTGCTCTTATACCATCAAACATTCTCAGCACTCCTCAGTATTTTCATATCTTAATTCACAGTAATCTTTACATCTAATCTCTAATTTTAAGGAAATTCTAAAAAAAAAGTGAAATTTCCTCAAATATTCAAAATTGATAAAAAATGTCATTCAAATATTGTCTTTCCAATAATTTGAAACTATAAGTTCAAACATTTGAAGTTGATTCAACGGAGTTATCAATTATCAATAATTATTAATCCCCCTGGAATAAAGTCATGTCTCAGGCCTTTTTACTTTATTTCTAACATAGATGCTAGATTCACCCATTACACGTTCCCGTTCCGGTCGGGAAAATTTTCTCGACTCCCTGGGTATAGTGTATCATTGTCCTTGCCTCACAATATACAAATTCATGCCATGGCAGGCACAGAAAGCCCTTCAATTAAAAACTGTGGAAGTGCTCATAGAACACTAAGGCCAAGTCCCAGTAGGGACGTAGAGCCACAAAGAAGAAAAAGCAGCATTTCCAAAAAAATATTTACTCGCAAAAATCATCCTATGATTTTCAAAGACCGAATTTGTACAAACATGCTTTGAGATTGAAAACGCCCCAAATTGAGCACTGAGTAGGATGCTAAGTTTGGGTTAAATATTTTGGAAGATCGTGTTGATGGTAGGGTCTGGGACCATTTGGGCAGGAGCACCTATTTTGGGCACTTGCTGCTACAACTCAGTCAATTTCAAACCGATTGACTTGAATTTTTGTTGATGGCTAGATACTGTGCCTAGCTGATCGTGAAAATCAAGTCAATCGGTTAAAAATTGACTGAGTTATAGCAGCAAGTGCCCAAAATAGGTGCTCCTGCCCAAATGGTCCCAGACCCTATCTGGATCAAAAACAAGATAATTACGGAACCTGTGATTGGCTGACTATATCAGATTACATCAATGCAAAAGCCAGCTTGATACAAATGGTTCTCTTGAAATTAATTTAAAAATTACCTGCAACACACCTCGCATTTTCCGTAATTAATGTCAGCTTCCCCGTAGCCATCTTCCAAAGCGGCAGCATCATATGGGCCTCGTAAGCCATGTTCCTCCTTAACGGCCTCTGAAAACGATTGAAAATGCGACGCGTCCAGGTTACTGCGATTTCGGCAGCTACGCTGAACCTTCCAGATTGCCACCAAGATCGTGATTTTCAAGTCTCCTGTGCTGGCGATCTTGTGCCAGGGCAATTCCGAACCATCTTTGGCCGGTTAGACGCAGACGGCGGTGATTTCTATTACAAATAGCTGCTCTTCATTTGCTTTCCCCAGCTGACCTTGAGGGAAGTGGTCCATGGGTTTGGAATCAATTTGCCCGGATCAACGACCTTCAACTCCGAATTGATTTATTTTACCGGGAATTCGACCAGATGAACCGATGATTGAAATTGGTCGATCAGCAGGAAACTTACCCTTGTTCTTGCCAGGGCGGAGAATATCTTGGCTGGCTGGCGGTTTTCTGAAATCAAGAAACAAACAAATATTGTTATTTTGGGAGATTTTTTGTACTTACTTTTACTTACAAAATAAAATAATTAACAAAAATCAACGACTCGCAACGCTCGCAACAACTGAGGAGAAAGTTAAAAATGGCCGCTTACTTGCCTGCGCGCTGGCCGACGACAACATCACCGCTAGGATGGGCAGCTTTCGTCTTATAGGGGGTTTTTGGTTGAGTTGTTGTCGTTATGCAGTTAAACTGGTTATTGTTTGGTTTTAAAGAACATGTGTTGAAGAATTCTTCAAAAGCAATATAAAATTAATTTTGCTGCTTGGGTAGTTTATGTTACGACATGAACTGCAACCGTCGAAACTTGCTAAATGCGATATTCCGTATATCATCAACCACCGTAACTATTATAATCAAATTAAGCCAGCCCCCTCCCTACACCTGTCTGTTTTAGCTCTTCTACCCCTATTGCATTTTATCGTACCCCAGAAGTCTCCTTATACACAGCTAGTTTCGATTACCGACTTCGGTAAAATTTTACTGGGTTTTTGAACTGCTGACTTCTCGGTAATGTTGCCATTACTGAAGAGTCAGTAAACTGGTAAGTTGATCATCTGTCAAAAAAATACTGGGCAAGTCAGTAATTGTTTAAGGGCGGACGGGACGGTCGGGGAAATATCCACCATTGCTCTGTTGCTACTAAGATGGTAATCTCAGATTCTACTTCATATTTTGCAACAAAAACCTATCACTGTGTATGCTCACTTGCAGTGCATATGCTGATTGTTTTTCAGCATCTTCAGTGCGATAGAACTCGAGATTACCATCTTCAAAATCGCGAGGCAAATTGTTAGAAAGAAAGGCAAGATAGGAAAAATAACACGGCGTCCCGTTTCACCTTAAGGGCAATTTTACCGAACTTCAGTAATTTGTTTGTTTACCGTGGATTACCGAGTTTTTCAGTTTTCCTAAATTACTCCCGCATCCCTTACCCCGGCTTTTCATTTCTAGTTTATTCGTATTTCATTCTGGCATTCATGAATACAGTGAAGAGGTTCGATTTTCTCTGCATTCCCGCCAACATGTGAGCGGAATGTGAGGGATCTGCGTCGAATTTGTGGAAGAACACGGAGTTGTATCGGTAGGTAATAGTATCCGGCTGGAGAAGCCTCGTCAGCACCTTCGTCGATCTAGTTGTTGTTGCTCCAAGATAATCGCCTGATCACTTGTTTCACAAATTTAACGCTGATATTCACTGCTTACCTGGCAGTTGGAGGGATTACAGAGAAAATCAAACCTCTTGTCCGTTCTGAAGACATTGTACAATTCTTTTGCATCTGGCTACTGCTGCTGCTGCTGCTGCTAGAAATGCTTACGCTTTGACAGCTTCTCGGTGGCGCAGTCGAATGTTTACGTTTATTTCTCGCGAAAGCTCAGTAGAAAAGCAAAAACTACTGAAAGTCGGTACTTGGCTTTACTGATTTTTTGACTGTATTCAGTAAAGTACCAACATTACTGTAGATCAGTTGTTGCAGTTGCCATACTCAGTAAAAAGTGATGTCTTTTCACTGAAAGTCAGTAAATGTTCGTGAGGAATACTGGATTTCCGCTAGTTTTGTGATTTACAATCTGAGCCCGGTTGAAAAAATTACCGAAACCCTAAATCATAAATAAGTGTGTATGTTTATAGCTGAGTGGTGCGAATAGAAACGGTTTTATTTTTCAAGCTAGCTAACACACACCTACACACTCCCGGCACACAGCTTGTAAACACGCACGAGCGTTCAATTTTCTTGCAGCCACCTCTCTCAGCGCGGTTGTCAAACACGCCGTCGCGACGCTGTTCGGAAATGGTAAACATGATCAATCCACCATTATTCCAATTTTGTTCTTCTGTTCAAAGTTTATTATTTTCCATTCGCGATGGAAATTTTGATGAATAGTTGTTACAAAATTAGTCAAAATAGGCTCAAAACAATGTTTATCCTTCTCCTCGCTTTCCAACGGCTTGACAGCGGCAAATGGAGATATCGTGACAACAGTTTCGATTACATCCTCAGCCCCTAGATAACAATACTCTTCAATCAATCACACAGGTTCAACAAGGTTTAACATAGCTTCCATTTTCAATGTTTGGCTCCCGATGTTTGGCTCCCGCTGAGAGAGCATATTGAGTCAGTCCGCGACACTCAGGTTTATAGGGCCCATATAGCCGAGGCGGTAAACGCACGGGTATTCAGCATGACCATGCTGAGGGTGACGGGTTCGATTCCCGGTCGGTCCAGGATCTTTTCGTAAAGGAAATTTCCTTGACTTTCTTGGGCATAGAGTATCTTCGTGCCTGCCACACGATATACACATGCAAAATGGGCATTGGCAGAGGAAGCTCTCAGTTAAAAACTGTGGAAGTGCTCATTGAACACTAAGTTGAGAAGCAGGCTTTGTCCCAGTGAGGACGTTACGCCAAGAAGAGAGAGAGAGAGACCATATGTTTATAATATCCTCTTTTCAAATATTTTTTCATGGACGCAATTTTTTCGTGTAAAATCAAGTGTAATTTTAATTTCGAATGTTTATTTCCTGAAACTACGTTTTAGACAAATGGACTATATTCTCCATTTATTAAAAGTTCAAAAAAGTTCGCATATTTCAAAATATTGAGAGCTAGATTGAGGGTGTCCATTCTGCCCCGGGTGTCCATAATGCCCCGCCTACCCCTATTTTAGAGCAATGAATTTAATCTTAATTGGAACCATCATAATCTTGGTTTAAACCATATTTAACGTTGAACTTTTCGTCATTGAAATCATCGTCATCATCAAACATTTGAAGGCAGTTTTTTGTTTCAAAACAAAAGTTTTTGCTATGAAAATATATTCACTGTACTCCACATGAGGAATATAATGCAGTGAATATATTTTCATGACCCTTGTTTTGATTTGCAGCGAGAAAACTGCTTTTTATTTTCCGAAAAATGATGACGGATGCTTGAGCCTTAATCTAGGTTTGAACTACTACCATCGCTACTGTTCCTCATCGTAATTGACGAGATTCTGGTTGATGTGATTGATCGTGAACCAAATCGTGGATTGCTGTGGCAACCCAACGGTGCTCTGATATGCAGAGCAAGCTCGATGATCTTGCCAATCACTCCTCAGCAACGTCAACAAGACCAAATCGTTGGATGTATCGTTGGAGAATGTTGAAGGCTTCCAATATCTTGGTAGTCAAATGACGGCACCAAGATCGACATAGGTGCACGGATCAAGAAGGTGAAAGCTGCTTTTGCGAGTTTAAGAAATGTTTGAAAAAAAAACAACCAGATTAGTCGACGCACCAAAATCCGAATTTTCAACTCGAACGTGAAATCTGTGCTGCTATACGCCAGTGAAACCTGGTGTGTATCAGTGGGGAACACGCAACGGCTGGCGGTCTTCATTAACCCTTTATAAGGCCGAGAAAACTAGAAGAGTTGTCATCGCATACTATTATGCAAATGATTATATACATGATCACATGTACAAAACAATTTTTGTTTGAAAGAAACTCTCAAAAATCTAGGTGGCAATATAGTTGCCACTGCCCGTTAACCCCAAAAACGAGCTTTTGAGGTGGCAATATAGTTGCCACTGCCCGTTTAGACCACCAGCGCTGGTGGACATATTCTTGCCACTGCCCGTTTAGGGTACTTTTCTTCTTTTGACTTCGACAAAAAGCCGGAAAAAAGATTTTAGAGTGGATTGGGGCTTAACCCATAATATAAACTGTGCAGTTCAGCTCATGTCAACCCAGAATTTGATTATTTCCTAAAATATTTACCAAATCTATAATTTTACAATAAGTTTGAGCTAATTTTCTTCACGCGGTCAAAATTAGCCATATTTGAGACTACAAATGGCTCCTAAATTATTGTTAAAGCTTTGTTTAGTACCAAAAAAATACCAGGCGTTGTTAGTAGTCCCAATTTTGCGTAAACCAAAAAAAAAAAGTTCGAAATAAATTGTTATAAAACAGAAAAAAATACAAACAGTAGATGGCAATATAGTTGCTACTGCCTTATAAAGGCTTAATAGATGTCTGCGGTATATAATTCGTGCATGGTGGCCTCACAATTGGATCACCAACGTGGAGCTCCATCGTCGATGTCATCAAAAGCCGATAGCGACAGAAATTCGGGAGCGAAAGTGGAGTCGGCCACACTCTCCGCAGGGGTGGAAACAAAATCTGCAAGCAACCGTTAGCCTGGAACCCAGCAGTACATCGCAGCAGAGGCAGACCCAGGGGCTCATGGCGGCGCAGCCTCAACGACGAAATCAAGCAAGTCGACAGGAAATTTGACCTGGCCACAGATCAAGGCGATGGCTGGCAATCGCTCAGGATGGAAATCCTTCAATTCGGCCCTCTGCACCACCGTGGGTGCCCAGGACTGAAAGTAAGTTTGAACTACTGGCGGCAGCAGCTCAAGCAATTCATACAACTGCCAATTTTATGCTAAACAATCAAAAATCACTTGAATCTGCTAGGTAATTCTTATTACTATTTTTCATTAGGCAATGGAATCTCAACTCAGAATGTTCAGAATTCTTCAGGAATTTGGAAACTAAATTTGGAATTTTCCATCCCCCAAGAGTGAACAAAGCAACCACTAGCGCAGTCTGTCGGCCAACACTGGGAAATCGCCCCCGTTTAATAGTTCAAACCTATAGATTACGAATGGTTCAATTCAAGATAACATTCTCCAAGCACGAATCACGTAAATTTATTATGAAAAGCCGTATACTACCGTTTTTGGGAAAACAATTGCCTAAAAAGTAGGTTCATAAAAAATCCAACATTTTTCGTAACATTTGGATATGTTTCCTTGTTATTTATTGAAGTAGAGTAGTTTATTGCTTGAGTTGCCTTCAAATCTATATATATAAAAATGCAGTGGCATACGTGGGACCGCGCATAACTTACAAACGGATGGTCCGATTCGGGTCGTTTGAGTTTTGTTCTGTTAGTTTTCACCCAAGGAAGGTTCATAAGACAAAAAACATAGAAAAATTGGGAGTTTTTTAAAAATCGGGTTTTCGTGCATTTTGAACGGGGACTTGGACTTGACCAGGGACTTGAAACGTCAAAAAACGCAGTAGGCAAGACAAAGTTTGCCGGGTACAGCTAGTGATTCATATTTTTGAAATGTTTACATTGGAGGTACCGAGAATAGGGCACTGCACTGTTTTGATTTTGTATGGGACTTTGACGTTTCGTGGCCTTGTTGTTTACAAAATTTCTGTAAGAGTGAAAGAGAAGGAGAGATTTTCATGCAGTGCCCTATAAGAGGTGATATTTTTGTTTGTTTGTTTATAGAAAGGCTACACAACTACTATCGTGCTTGATGATTGTTTGGAATAAGAATTAAATAAGAAGAGCTAATTTTGAGCTGACACGCTAAGGGGCCTTAAAGTATCTAACACTGCTTTTACAATTGTGTATGTAAACTTGTATCTTAATTATGTTCATTATTAGGGACAATGGAAATTCGCGGCAAAATTTCATAATCTTCGCGGACTACTATTGTGAATTTCGCGGCAATTCCGCGGTCTCATATTTTTGACCGTTTTGTTGAAAAAAAACTACAAATTTGCATGTCATATGAATAATTTACTTTGTTTTGTGAGGCGTAATCATGAATTCCCCCAAAAAAGCAACAAATTTGATAAAAAGTATAACCAAGCATACTGTCTAATATGTCATAAACTCGTAACTAACTTCACAGTTAAGTCTACAGTTATCAGTCAATTTATGCTACAATATTTATAATTGATCGAAATTTGCAGGGTATTTTTAAAATTTTACCAAATTTCGTGGCCATAGTCCAATTTCGCGGTTTCCACGATATCGTGAATTTCCATTGTCCCTATTCATTATTAATAGTAGTCTGATAATCCAAGTCTAGTGATTTTTTTTTCCCAAGGAATAGAAAGAGTTGGTGTCATAATCAATACAATACTTGAAACTGGAAACCCCTTATTTCCCCCTATGGGTTATAGGGAGGGGCGGGACATTCGAGCCTACTCATCAGTGGAAAGGACTTGATATGCTAATCGTTTTAGCATAGGGCAGATACAAGTCTACTGGTAGACGTATCGCCCAGCGAAACAACGCAGATTGGCCACGGCCAGGGGGTGCATTGATTATAACAGAATAACAGAATAACAGCTAGAAGCTGTAATAAAGAAACTGTTGGTTTACGAACACGGCTTGTCGGATATAAACATTATTGTCAAAACAAACTTTAAGCGGAATATATAGCTACTACACAAATTCTTTACAACTATCCATGTCTGTGCTGGGAAATTATTTAGGTTGCTTTTATTGCACTTTAATTAAATGGCGGAAGGTTTGCCGGAAGATGTGCAAATCGAGCAAGAGTCCCAGCCACTACAACAGCTGTGAAGAAGAATCTGTTGGCGCAACCACACAGCTTGTTCAATGTAAACATTATTGCGTTTGACGATTCACAAGCTTTTGCAGCAAGATGAAGCTAGGTTAGATTTCTTGTGGCACAATTATGAAGCCTTGTCTGGAGTAAAACAAAACGGGCTATTTTCTATGTTATTTACACACCAAATTTTTCGAAACGCTTCCAGCATAAAAAAAATCAGCAAAATAAATTGCTGAATTTCAGCAATTTTTTTGCTGAACTTCAGCACAACGTTGCTGATCAACTGTCAAAATTGCTGGATGGTTCAGCAAGTTGAAAAATAATTGCTGATATTCAGTAAATTCATATTGCTGAATGAAATCAGCACAAAAAAAATCAGCAAAATTTGCTGAATACCAGCAAACAAAATTTGGAGTGTATATATAGCAGTGTGGCAGCGAGGACATCATCGGGACCAGTGGATACGGAGATCGGGAGTTCGATTCCAAGTAGCGGCAAGTACTTTAATTATGCAATTTTAAAAGTGATAATTCCAGTTCCACATGTATTGCGTCACGGTATCCATAACCTAATTATATTTAATCGTTTAATTTGGGGATGCCGTAAAACTGTTATTTAACAACTGCGAAAAGGCTGAAAAAGCGCCTTCTCAAGATGTTATTCAGTTAGTGGTTACATAGGAGCCGAGAAAAGAGCTATGACTAGGTGGCATAGAAGCTGATCGCACAGCATTTACAAGTGGATTAAGTTCGCCAGATTCATTAGTATAGGGCTTGCATAGAAGCTTTCGTCCATATGTACAACACAGTAACTCAGCATCAAGCCGTATTGAGGACGCTTTGTTGACGTTTACATTCACAATAAATGTTAGTTAGGTGGTTGGTTCTACCTCCGGTCTCGTCACGATCTTTGAGTTTATCGTGGTAGTCAGCGTTTTTTTTTTATTCTTAATCACTTAACCTAATTTACAGCTCTTTTGTCCACTAGGGTACTACGTGAGCGATTCCAATTGGACGCTGCACTTCCACTTTGTACAGCGCCTAAATGTATTCTATTCTATTCTACTTTATTGAACTGGTTGCCTTTGTGCTTCTTTCACTCTTCTACCCTGTCCATGGTAGAATGATGAGCACGGTGATGCTGATGTGTGTCTGCTGTTCCTTTTCCCGTCCAATTGGGGGTCCATTATGAGTTGCGGTTCGCCGATATCCAAATTCCGGGTCCGTTAGAGCTATATGCTCCGAAGAGGGTCAGGTGCCAGCTGCTCTCGGGGGGAAGAGCAACTGACGAAAAATTGCAAGTGCCGGGGCTGGGTTCGAACCCATGACCATCCGCTTATGAAGCGAACGTGTGGACCACTGCGCCACGGGCCCCGACTGATAGTCAGCGTTTGTTGATATAATAAAGTGGGATCAAGCGCGAAGTATAATTTGAAAGAACAAACGTACAGATGAGGTCCCTCCCGGATGACGGCTTTTCGGGTCCGTATGAAGTTGATCACCAACATTAACTTCATTTCCCGATCAGCCTAGATAGCTGTGTAGTGTCGGTAGCGGTTGGTTCAACTGGCTAAGAATAGCATCAGGTGACCCCTAATTCAAGGTGCTATGCGGCTTTACGCGGAAGCCGCGAAATCCGCGAAATTGGGCTTTGGCCGCGAAATTTAAGAAATCCCGCGAAATGTCGCGATATTTGACAAAACTGTGAAAATACCTCACATAAGTATTTCCAATAATTTCAAATTTCTAGTCACAAATTGACAGATAATTTTCGACAGTTTGGGATTATTTACGATTCCGTATCTGTATATTAAAAGTTCATTGCATGCTTCTTCACTGATTTTTCATCAAATTTGTTATTTTTTCGCTGTATTTATTTTTGCGTCTAACAAAATTAAATTAATTATTCATTTGACATGCAAAATTGAAGTTTTCTTCAAAAAAAAAAAAAATGGTAAGAAACATGGGACCGCGACATTGCCGTGAAATTCACAATAGTATTCCGCGAAATTGGTGAAATTTTGCCGCGAATTTCCATTGTCCCTATTAATCACAAACGGAGCCTGTGGAGTACCAGGGCACCCTCCATAGTGTTTTGCCCTTACTGCACTAACCGGAGCAATAGTGCGGTGGACTTTGTGTTTCTCCGAGACAATCAGCTGCCCTTCTTCAATCTCATACTTGAGGCTGAATAAGGGCGGGATTATGAAGATGTTATTAATTAGTTTACACCTAAATCACAGAGAACAGACGAACATGCTCGAACAAAATTGCTTGAAAATCTTGTGTAAAGAAAAAACAAGCTCAGTAGCGACATCGACGGTGACTTTCCCACTAAAAAACTTGTTTCGACACCATGATGGCACTTTCTGAAGAAATATTTCACAAGCGCACCTTTAAATTTTCCTACTCAGATTCTGAGCTGTATTTGCTTAAATAACAAGAAGTTTCTGATTATTTCGCAAATCCAGCAACAAAATTTGAGCAACCCATTGATAATTAGTTTCATTATTTTCAATAAGAAACAAGTTGAACAAGAATTCAATTAATGTTTTCCAAATGAAACCAACACATTCTCTTGGTGGAACTATACTAGGGTGCATACTTGATGACACAAGCGCCAAAAGGTAAAACAACGGCAAATTTGTACCCCGATTCGAAATTTGACAGCGCCGCGTAATGGCCACATTCCCAGTTATTTCAAAACAACCGTTGCAATGCTTTACACAACTGCACGCTATGAGCTTGGACGTCTGTTCTCTGTGCCTAAATGGTTTCGCATTATGCGTTTTACACAGTGTATTCTGTGCATCCTCGCCTTTGGCGCACTCAAATCGATACCGATCTGGCTTTATTGTTGCTGTTCTTTTTTGTGCTGTGATTGATAAGAGTTTAATCTTGCCTAGTTTTGGTAGTGGCTACGGTTAGGATAGCTCAGATCAATCTTCAGCACAAAAGAACAGCAACGATCAATCTTTGTAGACTTATGTAAAATGGTACAGCCCAAGTGGCGTTAGTACAAGAACCTTACTTTTGTAAGGAAGGCGAATTTCTATCTAGGAAACCTTGTGAATCCGAAAAACACTCATCTCTGAACTAACTACTAGAGATGTATGTGCTATCACAATCGATGTATCTGTTAGAAACCTCAACAGGAAATACGTTTATTGTTCGGTTTATTTACCGTATGATGAATCATCCCCTACGGATGCTTTCAAGCAAGTCATTGCATACTGCACTTCAAAAGGCCTTCCGCTAATTGTTGGTGGTGATGCTAATGCTCACCATATAATCTGGGGCAGCTCAGACATCAATTTGAGAGGCTCCAGTTTGATGGAATACTTAAGTAGTACAGATCTTGGATTACTAGGCAACCGCCGAACATCCATGGTATCTGTTAGAGAGGAAGTGTTAGACATTATGGTTTGCTCTAGCAGAATTAGTCACGAGCTGACCAATTGGCATGTGTCAGATGAAGAATCTTTATTAGGTTGTCCCAAAATTTGCACATGGTCGAAAAGCTTGGGGGCTCACCCTGCAAATGATAGCTAAGGGTGTTAGAAACAAATTTTTGTATGACGGCAACTTTCAAAAATGACGTTTAGAGGTCGCCCCGGCGAGATTTTTGAAAAATGGCCATTTTTCGTAATAAATTTCATACAAATATTTTTTACCGTACAAAAATTGGCAATACCCACTATTTTTATATTTTTTACAGCTTGATATGGATCCAAACTTCATGGGAAAAATAATTAACGACATGTTTTGCAGGTAACTTTTTGATACTGAATTTTTGAAATTACTAAAATTTATCATTTTTTGATATACTTTGCATTTTACCCATCATAAAAAGTATCTGAACCTAATGCTAATTTAAAACAATTCTCATAAAAAGATAGGAAATTTTATGAGGAAAAACTTTGCCGAAGACAGCATGGCGTTTTTTCTATCCGTTTTAGAGTTATTCACGATTTACTATTTGGTGAAATCTGGATTTTTAGGTATTTAAAAAAAATCACAAAAGAACTGCCCAAAAACACATACAAAGTAAAAAATTACGCATGCTCAACAAGTTTTTGTCTTGATTGTGTTTAGGAATTATGGTAGCATCATTCATTGATTTTTTCTTTCCGTTGACAAATCCATTTTCTTTGATCTAGAAAGGCGCATACTAGCGAGAAACTTTATCATTAAGTACCATTTTGAGATGCCTCAGTAGGCCATGGCATTTATAACGGTTATGTACTGACAATGGTTTATACGAGCATAATACACATTCAAACGCACGGCACATTTTCTATATCATTTGAAGGTGATACATTCCGCAAAACATGTCGATTTTGTTTTTCAATGATGCTGTTCAAATCGTTCAAAGACATGAATAAAACGTAGGGACGAATGACCAATAGGTTAAAGTCCCTCTCCAAAACTAAATACACACATGAATAAAACGTTCTAGTAGTCCCTATCATTTTGATCAGCATATAGGACGATAAAAATGACGTCACTTGTTTACGTCCAAAACTGCTGTTTACCAATAATAGCCTACCTTGTCTTTTTGTATGCTGTGTATGTGTTATGGTAATCAAGTTGTTCTAACCTTGGATAACATTACGGTAACTCACTGGTTCATCTCATCCCACCCGTTTCAATTTGCCTCGGTGTATCTTATTTTCGGTGTTGATAAGATAGTAGATCAGTAGATGTTAAAAAAAGACATGGGCTGCTTTTCAGAATGTCTTGAATTGGGACTTAGTATCTAAAAATTGGTATTCTTACGTAAGATGTTCGTAATCGCGATTTGAATATGTCATGGATCAACGTATTCGCCTTTATTCACTTTGCCACTGTTTCCTGGGCTGTTTCACTGGTCCAGGACTCATACGTCTTCATGTAGAAAAATATTTGAGAATGTCGACAGGAAAGTAAGATAAACGCGAAAATATGGCTCAACATGTTGTGGAGAATATCTTTAAAAAATCAATAGGTTGTACGAAGCTTGTCAAGAGAACTAGCTTTTTAAGAAATCTTTGCTAGTTAATTTCCATATGAAGGGATTGAAAAAAAAAAAATAAAAATCAAATAATGATGTCACCATAATTCCATAACACAATCAAGACAAAAACTTGTTGAGCATATGTGATTTTTTACTTTGTATGTGTTTTTGGGAAGTTCTTATGTGAGATTTTTAGAAAAATACCTAAAAATTCAAATTTCACCAAATAGTAAATTGTGAATAACTCTAAAACGGATAGAAAAAACGCCATGCTGTCTTCGGCAAAGTTTTTCCTCATAAAATTTCCTATCTTTTTATGAGAATTGTTTTAAATTAGCATTAGGTTCAGATACTTTTTATGATGGGTAAAATGCAAAGTATATCAAATAATGACAAATTTTAGTAATTTCAAAAATTCAGTATCAAAAAGTTACCTGCAAAACATGTCGTTAATTATTTTTCCCATGAAGTTTGGATCCATATCAAGCTGTAAAAAATATAAAAATAGTGGGTATTGCCAATTTTTGTACGGTAAAAAATATTTGTATGAAATTTATTACGAAAAATGGCCATTTTTCAAAAATCTCGCCGAGGCGACCTCTAAACGTCATTTTTGAAAGTTGCCGTCATACAAAAGTTTGTTTCTAACACCCTTAGCTATCATTTGCAGGGTGAGCCCCCAAGTTTTTTAACCATGTGCAATTTTGGGACAACATAATCTTTATCTGACCATCGCTACATCTTGTTTGAACATGTGAATGTTACTTCGCAAACTTTGCGTTTCAGGAACCCCCGGTCAACCAACTGGGATCTCTTTACCGATTTGATTGCAGCCAAATTTCATGGATACTCACCATCAATTGACACTTCAAGTGATTTAGATGATGTCGTTGATACTACAACGGCCTTCATCATGGAAGCTTGCCCTCTGCGATCTGTATTCTCATTCCAATCCGAACAGCGGACTAGTACGGACGCGTGTGCGGTAACGAAAAGTTTATTTTCAAGCGTATAGTGAGTCAGTGAGCGTTGGAGATTTTTTCTCCTGTCCCCGTGATGGGTGATTCGGCGGCGAGCTCAGCCGCGATCAGTGAGTCGAAACGAGGGAAGCGAAAAGCGTCCCGCGAGTGCAAGTAGTGAGAACGAGAGTATTGCTTCGAAAAAGTTCCTCTCGAACATTATTTGCTCCGCACTAATGGATGGCGATGCCGGAAACCCAACGGCAACAACAAAGAAGCGAAAGCCGAAGCCTCAGCAGCAGCTACAAATACAGGAACCAGTGCGGAAGGAGAAGGTTCCCCCTATCTTCGTGAAGGGTGATCTGCCAAACCTGCGCCCCTCCCTTCGCGACTGCATATCTAATGGGTACTTCCGAGGCTCATTTCGACTGTGCAGCGACGGCGTGAAACTAATGCTGGAATCCAGGGCGTGCTTCGAAAAAGCAAGGGGCTACCTCTCCAAGCGGAAGTGGGAGTTCTACACGCATGACATGCCCGGCACCCAAACACTGAAGGTTCTGCTGCGAGGGTTGGACGAAATGGCCGAAGGAGATCCTCGCAGCGAACTGGAGCGCTGCGGTCTGAAACCTGAAAAGGTTTTCAAGATCGCTCGACACGACAGGTCCAAAACATACCGTGACCAGCTTTACCTCGTTCATCTCGAGCGCCGATCCACCACACTGAGGGACCTCCGAGCAATCAAGGTAGTCAACAGTACCGTGGTCGAATGGCAGCGATACAAACCGAAACATCGCGAAGTAACCCAATGCATGAACTGCTTGCGATTCGACCACGGTACCAAGAACTGCTTCATGGCTCCCCGCTGCTCGACGTGTGGTGAGAACCACGAAACAAATGGTTGCGGCCAAATAGAAGAAACACAACCACAATGTGCGAACTGTGGGGATGAACACCGAGCCACCGCCCGGAATTGCCCGAAGCGCGCGGAATTCCTGGAAATCCGCAAACGGGCTTCTACCAAGACCCAACCAACCAAGAAACCAGCGGCGCCCCCGGCGCTCAATGAAGCCAACTTCCCACATTTTATATCTGGAGAACCGGGACCAGACAATCACTTCTCAGACTACCACAACCAAACGGGAGGAATTGTTAAGTCCACTGACTTAATCGACTTTACTAATAATTTCACTGATAACTAATTATAATTCTCGGGGGGTTTCTTCTGGTGGAATTAAAACAGTTGTTGTTCGTTTGGAGTACAAAACTTAAGAGAGCGTCAACGCTCGGTTTATTTACATTTATAGTTTTGACAGCGCTGATGCGCATTCGCTTGCGCGTACTCTCGCGCAAGCGATAACTGATCATCAATGATTATAAATGATTGTTCGAAAGCACTCTAATATAAATTTACAAAAAGTGTTGTTGTAAGACACATTACCACATATCGCACAACCACGACGACTAATCCCGGTGCTACCACCGCTCCAACCCCAACAACGTTTGACCGCATCCGCCACCTCGGTTCCATCGCACGCACGGGCCCCTCAGGCACCATCAATCAACCAATGGAGTCAGCCTCCTCCAGGTCTCCGTCGACCACAGGACAACGCGCGTCTTCCCCCCGAGGATTCCGCTTCTCTCTACACCCCACAGCAGCTAGCTCCGCTATTCAGCGACCTTGTGGCTCGTCTGCGTAGCTGCAAATCGCGTTTCGACCAGATCTACGCTCTGGGCCTTTTCGTCGTCGAAAATGGCTGCTAGAGTGGGTCTGGTCAACTGGAATGCTTGTTCGCTTAAGAACAAAACACTCGAGCTGCGCAACTTCCTGGACGAAAGGGAGATCGATGTGACCTTCATCACGGAGACCCACCTCAAACCCGAGGTAAGTGCATACGTGCCAGGTTTCCGATTCATTCGTTTGGATAGGACTAGCTCCCGGGGGGATGGGTTGCCATTGCACATCAACTGCCGCCTGCTGCCGAGTCTACAGCTAGAAACAATCGAAGCCGTTGGAGTGGAAATTTCCGCATCCATCGGCGAAATTGTCCTCATAGTGGCCTACTGTCCCACGCAGGCTGATAATGTGGACATGAAGAGTGCCCTTCGCAGGGACATAATCAAGCTGACTCGGCGGCAGGAGCAATTCATCATCGCAGGAGACCTCAATGCCAAACATGAGAGGGGAATCCTCGGAAGAATCAAAACGGCATCATCTGGGGCAAAGACCTGGAGGAGGGCCACTACAGTGTCCTGGGCCCGGACAGTCCCACCCGGTTGACACGGTCTGGAGCCCATGCGACGCTGGATATCTTCGTGACGAACATCGACATCAACATCGGAGAGCCGGTTACCTACAACGACCTCAGCTCGGGCCACTTCCCGGTGGTGGCCGAAGTTGGGTCGACGGTAAATCGGCACTCGATCTCCCGGCGCGACTACCACCGTATCAACTGGGAACGATTACAGCAGTGCGTCGATGATCATGTCGACGCCTGAAGGCATCGATCGGCAGCTCCGGAGCATCGAGGAGGCCCTCTCTTGGGCCCGAGAGCAGCACGTACCAGTGGCCCGTCAGGTAAGCAGCACCCTTTCTTCAACCCACCATAGGGGGACAGTTGTCAGTCATCGTCTGATCTGTTCGGACGTCTTTTGCCGCAGAGCAGACTCTCGTACTCGATACGCGGTAAAGCAGCATTGTTAGTTGTGAACAATGAATGCTATACGGAAAAACACACTACCCAAGTAACCACAAGCATTATATCAGTGCACGAATAAGACTGCATATCAACCTTTGCAATGCGAAATGCAGTAATTCTACACTTATCATGCAATAATCCTTTAGATTGGCATTATCAATGTTTTGATGCATTACATTTTTTCGTTACATTAGGGTGTATTAAAAGGTGATATACGATAATTCAATAATTCAACACTGCAGAAACTGTATAAATGCAATGTACAAACTAGCAAAGGTTGCTCTAACAATACAATTATAAAAGCTTGACTCTAATGGTAAACAAATGAAATCAAGAAGAGCTAACAACTTCACGGTCAACTATAGCGGTCTTCAACACTTCTGGTTGGACTCCCGACCAACTTAATCCTCGTTTGAACCACCGATCGACGACTTTCTTCGGCAACACCATTTTAGAGATGACCTTTTCTCTTTTCTGATGATCACATGCCAATAATGATGGAAACCGCAATTAGCATAATGTTATGAGCAGTGCACGAAGGGTGTTTTAATTTTCTTATATTGGTTAAATATCTTCTAGAATGCATTATGTATTTATCAGTGATTTATCAGAATGTGATTACAGGGATTCTATTACATATGCCATAGTCGTTTTGCCCTCTACTGCAATGGTTGAGGCAGAAGAACATTTTCCTTTTAGTTAATGAAATATCTCTTGTTACCACTGTAGCAGAAACGGTCTACGGCACCAGCGCTCATGGAACTCATCTAGCGGTCTTCAACACTTCTGGTTCGACTCCCGACCCGGCAACAAAAAAAATGGTTAAAACATTCATCTGGGGGGGCATTAGTACCGTCGATAACGAAACGGTGCTAAAAATAGATTTTTGTTTTGGTTTTTCGTGTTGCACGTATTAAACTGTGCTAATGCAAATGTACAGCACATGCATTTATGTCACTTTAGCAATGGCTGTCAACGTGCTGCAATATGTGGCACTAATTTAATTTTAGTGGGGCCCTTTTCGACTTTAATATTGCTTCAATGATGTGTTTAAAGTAGTGCAGCATTATTTACACAATTCTAAATATAAATATATGGCCAAATTGATGCACTTATATACGGCTTCGTGGTTACTTGGGTAGTCGTCGATTTGAGCGTTCTTCCCGTTCGACCGAGTGCGGGAATCATAAAACAATTTCTCGATGAGAAACTGAAGCTGGACATAGGTTCTGTGAAGAACCTTCAGCTACACACCATCCGTAAATGCGTGCTCATCGAGATGTGTAGTTTGGAAGCAGCGGAAAAGCTAGCTTCGGCCCACCATCTCAAGCATTTAATTGTTGCTGAGCAGAAGAGCTTCAACATTCCCGTTTACATCGAGGACAGTGCAATTAACGTACGTATCCACGACCTTCCACCCGCTGTACCGAATGCAGTTGTTGCTGAACATATGCAGCAGTACGGAAAAGTGAAGTCAGTAGCGCGAGAACTTTGGAAAAAGTTCTTTCCCGGAGTTCCAAACGGCGTTCGTGTGGTGAGGATCGAGCTCGCCAAGCATGTGCCGTCTTTCGTTCGAATATCGGATCACATCACGACGGTTACCTACCGTTCACAAATTGCTACCTGTCGCCAGTGTCAGCGCAAAGCACATCCCGGTAAAAAGTGCTCCGAAGACAAAGGGGGGCACACAGTCAACCAACAGCCACCGATCGCACACAATGAGGCTGACAACCAGATGGATGTTACAAGTGAATTGGATCAACAGCGAGATCAACAGAAAAAGCGTTCCGTGAGCAGTACTGTCGCATCGTCCGTAAAATCGCCGCCGAGGAAAAAACAAGTCACGCGTGGGATTGAACACGATCGTCAAACGACAGCAGCTGAGCCGATAGAGGGTAATCGAGAAACCGACAAGAAGGAAGACGAAATTGTATCACATGACGACAGCGATTCAGACTCCGGCCCAGATCCATCATATGATGACGTCGACGCTTGGTTTGTTAAACTTAGGAAACGCACAAGGAAACAAGAGAAACGCATTGCCGAATTGATGAAATCGTAATTAAGTAGAATCGTAGAATTGTTTATACGTAGTTTTTTTTTAAGTATATTAGGACATGAATGCACCCCTTGGTGTAAAATGTCGTTAATAAAGGAAAAAAAAAAAAAAAAAAAAAAAAAAAAAAAAAAAAAAAAAAAAAAAAAAAAAAAAAAAAAAAAAAAAACCATAGGGGGATAATCTGCTCAACAGACACCCTAACAGAAGGTTAGGTTAGTGTAGGTCTGAGGCCGTCTTCTACAACAAAAGTAAAAGCCAGGACTACTCTCTCCTCGTACCCACTAAACCATTCCTATGATCGCCAAACCCTACGTCTCTCCGGAACCACCAAGAAGGTATTGCTTCAGAGAGGGGCTAGTGCACATCGCACCCTCAAGGTTAGCTGCGTAGCCTAGCAGCAACGAACATCGATGACTCGCTCTGGAGAGTCCATCACGGTAACATGCTGGCGCTTAGCCAGTTTCCCGAGTGGTCCTCGCCACTCCCTTTGTCCTCGGAAGGCGGGGAAAGGTCAACCCCGCCCGCGCCCAACTGCTTTGAAGACATCAACAACTGATGCCCACGTGCAACCCAATCTTACCTGCTGAAGGCAAGGGTATCACTACCCTTCAGGCCCTATCAGCTGCACCAGAAGGTTGCTGACAGCAGGGTCTCCACCTGCCCCGACCCTTGCCGGGGACCACTTTCCAACCGCAGGCTCGGATCCAACCCAGTAGACCGACGCCACGACAGCACCGCTACCGGGACTTCCTCTCCGCGGCCACTTAATCGCTGTAAGGGTCGATCTCGATCGCAGGGCACCGGTATGACCTACGAAGCCGACTCCGAGCCCCTGGACCACCTCTTGTACTGCATCTGAACTAGCCATTCTCCGAGTCCATGCGCCATCTCCTCTGTAGCTCCCAGACGATATGGGTGATAGCCGTTGAAACGGCGTTCCAGCCAAACTCATCCCTACACATCCTCTGGACCAAGTTGTCCGGGTTTGTGTCCTCCCCGCATGTGGCAAGCATGCGGTCACGCATTGTGCGAAAACGCGGGCACACGAACAAAACGTGTTCCGCCGTTTCCTCTAAACCATTGCACACTGGGCATTTGGGAGAATCCGCATGCCCGAAACGGTGTAGATACTGTCGGAAGCAACCATGACCTGTAAGGACCTGTGTCAGGTGGAATGTAACTTCCCCATGGCGCCTATTAATCCAACTATCTACCCTCGGTATCAACCTATGGGTCCACCTTCCTTTGGTGGAACTATCCCACGCGCGCTGCCATTTGACCATAGAGGCCATCCTGGCAGTCCTGCGTATGCCTCTTGTGCCGCGCATTTCGAAGCACTCCATGTCCTCACTGATAAGAATGCTGATAGGCACCATACCAGTAATGACGCAGAGAGCGTCGTGTGACACGGTACGGTACGCGCTTGCAACCCTCAGACACATAAGCCTGTAAGTACTTTCCAGCTTCCGTCGGTAGCATTTAGTACTTAGCGCGGTGCCCCACGCCGGGCCGCCATACCTCTTGTCGAAACAGCAGATGCGTTCTAGTCTGGCAATTATTAACTACGTCACACTTCACTTTTGTAATTAAATTCGCTTTTGACAATAACAAGTTCGCAAACGTTCGGTTTAGCAGAATTAGATGATACGTACTAGTAAACTGATCTTAAAGCTTGTAAGGAGGATCCTGCAAAGGGTCCTAAAATCCTTGGCTTTTGCGCCAGACGACGAAGTCTTCTGCCAAGAACTCCGATTTACTTGCCCAGCTAGCTTGCGTTTTGCCCAACCACAGGATCCTTCTTCACTCTCTTCCCAAACTCCCAAATAACTGACCGAAGTCCAATTCCGTCAATTCCCAAAATTCGTTAAGTAACTATTCCTGATATTCTTCTATATCACTAATTCATCCAAGAAGGACCGAAAAAAAATATGAAATAAGTAGAATTGAGAAAAACGTATTTATTGAGGAAAACAACCAAGAGAAAGAAAATCGTTCAATGTTTAAAATTTCGGTTTCGTAGATAAAATGAAAACAGACTAACAATCCCCTCATCTATCTCCTAGAAGAGCCAGCTGCTCACTGATTGACCATCGCGAGTTCTCCCGGAGCAATCCGCTAGCCTACGGTACCGGACTTCACGATGGTCACTCAGTCCCTGCTCGTGACGTCACTCTCCTGCGTATGATCTTCGTGAGTCTTCCTATCCCCTAACACTTGTCTTTTCCCCTACTATTTATAAATGTCGTTCCCTACTGGTGTCTGGTGTAAAGGTGTGTGTCAGCGGTTCTCTACTTACGGTTGGATGACGAGTCGACTCCTAGCCACCACCCCCCCCCCCCCCCCTTCGAGATGGTTTCGTCACTGTGGTGGCGGCCGATGACGAACGAGTACGAACACCACCGCGCTTGTCGAGAGTAGTGGCGCCGGTGGGCGCCTGAAGGTAAATCGTGACCTGGATGCGATCACCACGAGGATCGTTTCGGGAGATGTGGAGCGAGCGAGTTGAGCGAAGGCGCCGCCGAGAGACGCGAGTGGACGATCGCGTTACCGTCGCCGTGGGGCGAGTTGATGACGATCGTGATCGTTCCACGAAGGCAGCGTCCCGTAGAAGGGTTGCGGTATTGCACCAGAACGAGGCGAGTATCGGTGACGTCGTAGGACACAATCGATCGGTTGCTGCTGGTCGATAATATTCTCGTCGTATGGCGTCGCTGGGTGGTATTTTTACGGAGGGCCTCCGATTTCCGGACGTGAGTCGGGCGGATCCCGCTGGCGTTGGGAAAACTTTCCCCCTATGGACTTCTCCACGATTTTGCAGTCAAGTGTAGCGTGTGACGCACGTGGGCCGAGCTCTCTTCACCGATGACCAACGCTCTCTACACGCAAAAAAATCCGTTCCGATATACGTGAACTCTCAGTCACGGCAACGGGAACAAACGTGAACTATGCATAGCAACGATAACAACAATAAGAAATGCACACCGTGAACTAGATTTCACGTTTTCTAGAACGCCCATATTGATAGCTGGAACTAGTTCCAGTTCACGGTGTATTGACGATCTTGCGCCAAATACGACGCACAGGCAAATAAAATTGTCCCATCACAAAATATGCACACCGGTTTCAGCATACATTGGTTGATGTCGCCGCTACAGTTTTCCAGTAACGGAGCGTTATTTTGGGGTGGTGTTTCGACTAATCGGTTTGTTTATGCACTGTTTCCTTTGTTGTTGGATGTGTGAGCATTGTGTTGTCAAAGATTGAACATTTGCACGATCGTCGCGAAATCCTTGCAAAGCTCAATATATTTGCTTGCTCTCATATTTGCGTTTGTTTGTTCACGTTTATCAGAACGGTTTTCTGAGCGTGTAAATGTGCCTATAGTGGTATGCGACCACGAGGCGATAGGCCCACCTAGGGTGATTCCGCCAAATACCACCAGCTTGTCAATCGTAGGTTCACGCTCTGGAATCGATCGCACTCGCACTTTTGCCTCGGACACTCGAGTTCGGGGCGCTGAACCCAACGTAGATTCGCCACTAGGAGGTGGCTAAACGGGAAAAAGCTCCATGAGGATCCAACACACAATTTCCATACACATGACTACACATTTACCTGTGGTTCACTGCTTCTTATTCTCAGGACTTGTTTTTTTCTCTAACGACTCACGATCTCTCAATCTCAAAGATTCTACAAAAATTTAATAATTAATTCACTATAGATTTTTTTCTCAGTATGCTTACTTTCGGATACACTTTTATGTTTCGCGACTCACGATTTTGATTCAATTTCAACTTTCAATTGATTCTGTAAATATTTTAAAACATTAAAACTTTTTTCTCTTCTCATTTGGTTTAACTTTATACACACTTATAAAATTCAAGGATTTTCTCACTGCACTTATTTGGTTAAATATTCAACTTTTCGGCTCGGTGGTCCAAAAGGGAAAGATCCCAAGTAACCATGACGCTTTATATAGAGCATTATTTTCGCTTTATAGTGTATTATATGACATGCGATATAAAGTTGTTTTGTCATATAGGCACCATTAAAGTAGGTTTAAAGTCGAAAGTGGCGCTACTATTGTTGATTTACAGCAAGCTTTACTGTGGTGATTGCTAAAGCATATAAAATGCTTGTACCTTATAGCTAATGCAATCAAATCGCATGGAATGCACACTTAATGCATCATGTCAAAAAAGAAAAAAAGTATGTTTATCATTTTTCTATCTATTTTTATCTTCCGATACTCTCACTTTGATGTTTTTTATTGTATTTCGGGAATTGAACCTAGACTGCTGAAACTGACCACGATGAAACTCGGACGCGCTAATGCTGTGTGCTACGATACCATGTATTTTGCACCTGGAAAAATGTGCAACATAAAGTAAAGTATACTTAGCTAGTGCCTTATTAAGTTGTGTTTTCAGCAACTCTAAAAAATGTGCCGGGGTCTGAATGCCATCAGTTATGTTACTCTCGAATATAAATTCGTCTGTGTTGATTCTGTTTTTTTTTTTGTTTTCATATGTGCTCACTTCTACCTAAAATACAATAAATAAGAAACAATACAAACAGCGCTTCAATTCTTCCTTTTATGAAATCGGGTTAAACAAGGAAACCGATACCCCACATAATATTTGTTCCCTCAGCATCTGATTATTTTCATGTCCCAACCAGAAACCCAAAAAACCATACATAATATAAATTTTCACACAGCAACATCAGAGCATGATAATCTAAGTGCTCCGCAGCAATCCATGAAAATTTTGGTTTGTTTTGAATGGTTCTGTTTCTAAAAGTGTTTTACAGTTTTTTTTTTCGAACTGAGCGATATTTTTCTGTTTACAACGATGGAAGCTTTGGTAAAGGCACATATAAAGTAATAAATGCTTGCATTATTGATTGCTATAAAGCTTTTAACATGGTAATGCAATGAAGCATTTAACAACGGCTCTATAGAACTATACAGAACTGTCAAAATCTCGTAATGCTTCAATGCTTTCATAATGTAGAATAAACGCTTCATTACTTGACAGATGTAAAATAAAAGTTATGTTGCATTAGCTAAACTATAATACGATGGAATTAATGTTATGATATAATGCTTGTGGTTACTTGGGATCTTCTCAATCTCCCAGGTCCACCAAGTAACTTCTTCAATTCATTCCTTTCTTTATTTTCTTATATTTCAGGGTTTCCTGTTCTGGCTTGAATCTGATTTCTACAATAAAAATTTTCTGTCAATCATCATCAACTGTTCTAGGTTTCCTGTTGATCGTAGTTTCTCCTCCCACATTTATTTCTGCCAATTACCCACACTACTATAGCAAATTGATTCGAGCACTTTTTACTTTTTGCCTATTCCACAGGCGAAACTGAAACTAACGCTTCTTTTGAAACGACGGATTCTACACCGATCCGTTCGTTTCAAGCTTACAAAAGCTTAAAACTAAAAAACGAGCTTAGTTCTATTAGTTCTAGTACTACAAGCTCACCATTTGATAGATTTGTCAATCTGTGACTTTTAAGTGCCGACTGTTCGGCTTGTCATAACTAGATTATCAGAACAAGCTATGATAGAGATTATCGAATAATTATAACATTGCAGAACGCCATTGATGTAGAAATAACAGTGCGTAATTGATCAATCGGTTTATCAACGGAGTACACAGTGCCCCTCCCTTAAGGATCGGACATTTGTGCCGTAGCTATAGGTTCTAGAAGGCTAGACCAACGGTATTAGAAACTCACTTTTTATTAAGTCCATAGTTTGCAACATCGTCGTACTCCGTCCGGTAGACGGTTCGCTCAGCGGGGGTTAAAGTGCAGATCGGCCAGATCAGGGGCAGAGGGTGCGTTGTAGAGGTTTCAACCCGGGATATCCCGGGACAAAAAATCCCGGGATCTTGAAAAATTCGGGATTTCCCGAATCCCGGGATAACATTTTTCATCGTCCTGAAAATCCCGGGATTCCCGGGACGCACATTTCTTACACATATTTTTCGCTATGATTTGAATTTGGAGAATCTCTGAAACGTATTCGAAGAGTCGTGATTTTTTTTTTTTCAAAATCGCCTTCAACAAAAAATCACGAAAATGTTACATAAACCATTTCATCTGTGTGTGGACATCAAAACTCGTTGAAACTCGACTGAAACAATGCTGGAGCACTTCATTTACGGTTTTGATAGCATCAAAGAGAAATTTTTCGAAATAAGCCTTTCTAGACTTATGTTGGACATGGACAATGATTTTGAAGCTGCAAAAAATCATCAGGAAGCTCTTCAGCCAATCAGACTCGCTTCGGAAGCATTGGGAAGACGAGATGCTATATTATTGTCTACGGAAGGCAGCTTGAGTTTCTTGTATTCGAAGCTTACAAAAAGTAACTCCAATGTTGGAATTTCCGACCTCTTTCATGCAATTATGAAAAGAATCAACAATCGGCGCCAAAAGTAAATAATAACAGCGCTATAGTTCCTTTAAGGTCTTCCGTCGTCAACGCAAGTGCCAGCAGAACTGGAAAGCTTATCGAAAACGCAAATGATTAAGTTCATCAAGTTCATCAAGAATCAATGATGCTGCCGAGTTGAATGCTGGATTGTCCCGAATGCATAACACCATCGAGCATGCGCGAAGAACTGGAATCGACTATAAAGTAATATGGCAACCCGTCTTAGACTGATTCGGAAATGATTGAATTGCGAAAGAGTTGTCTTTTTTTGAGCTACATGGTAAGTTGACCCCGAATCTTAAAATCGAACTCCGGATATATCCGTTCTAAAAAGCGACCCCCACTGTTCGATGAAATCATCAAAAACATTTGCTTCTTGGAGTCGTATTTTCAGAGAACAAATTCAAATTGATAAGACCAGTTACTTGATGTGAACCATTTATTTATTTGATATGATGAATATAACATATTTCTGATGCAAAAATATGTTTTTAAGCAGATTGAAAAATTTCCCGGGATCCCGGGATTTCCCGGGACAAGCAACAAATTTTATCCCGAATCCCGGGACAACCAAAATGGTCGGGAAATGGAACCTCTTGCGTTGAGATTACAGAATTACATTTGAAAATAGTTATATTTAGTAGCTACATTTCCCTAAAATTCGCTAATAATATGGTTCTGAATATAGTGCCAAATAAAAGATTCTTAAAATAGAGAATCTCTAAAAAATACGTCTATATCTATTCTATCTATCTATATATATATATATATATAAAAATGCAGCGGCATACGTGGGACCGCGCATAACTCGCGAACGGATGGTCCGATTTGGGTCGTCTAAGTTTTGTTCTGTTAGTTTTCACCCAAGGAAGGTTTATGAGGCCTAAAACATGGGAAAATTGAGAGTTTTTGAAAATCGGGTTCTCATACATTTTGAACGGGGACTTGGGCGCTTGGATGGGGACTTGAAACGTCAAAAAACGCAGTAGGGAAGACAAAGTTTGCCGGGCACAGCTAGTATACTATAAATTCTTAAGGTAAAACATCAAGAAATCCCAATGCAATTTTGCATACAAACTTTAGAGGCACAAATCTGACGAACGAAGCATCGAACCAAGCCACACTTGATTTTCCTGGCTTTGCTCACTTGTAAAAGAAGGCAGCTTTTCCAAATCGAGCGCATTTGTTTACGAATTTTTAAGATTTGTGCTCTTGAAAACGTGAGTAGGGGTCCAAGTCGGCCATTGTGGCAGCCATATTGGTATTCTTTGAAGTTTCTCCTTAACCGGGTGTTGAATGAAAATGTTTTTAAAAACTTTTTTTTTAATTACAAAAAAATACTGTAAAAATAAAAAGGGTTCGTGCCAGGAACTACAAAGCAGTGAGAGTTTGACGATTTTGATGCAATTCAAACAATTCGAATCCTGTGTCGAGAAATGTGAACTTAGGGAAAATATTTTTCTACAGCTTCAAGGGTGCGATTTCTCCAACAAGTTTGGGAACCACTGCTTTGGACGAATCAATAGTGATATGTAATCACGTTCAAATGTATGCGTGCCTTTTTTGTAGATGTAGTTGTGAAACTGCGAGGAAACATTTGTACTCCTACCCCGGATGTTAGGTTTATTATTGTTTACCTGTTTTACCCAATTTGATTGGGTAATATTTGCATATGCAATCTGAATAGCCTTTGAATTAGAGTGCATTTTTGTGTGAGGAAAAACTCGTGCTAGTGTTCGTGTGTTGAAATGTCACTTATCTCTATATACGTTTTAGTGTTTTGGTGGCTTCTTTTCTTCTACGGTGAGTGTAGGCAACGAAAAATGGATGTTAAACGACGGCGAGGTGGTCATAAATTAGTGAAGAGTGATGAAGTCAATTTCCGTTCATCCTGGATTTCTTTCAATTCAGTCAGACAAAAAATATATATTTAGAATACATGTTTATTGATACACAAAATGAACACTTGCAGTAAATGTACTTAACCTATTATTAGCGATCCCGATTTATTGCCATGCCTAACTATATAACTGTATACGGATTTCCTAACAATTTCATTGGCACTTACATAAAGAGCATACAAGCACAGAGAACAGACGAACATGCTCGAACAAAATTGCTTGAAAATCTTGTGTAAAGAAAAAACAAGTTCAGTAGCGACATCGACGGTGACTTTCCCACTCAAAAACTTGTTTCGACACCATGATGGCGTTTTCTAAAGAAATATTTCACTAGCGCACCTTCAAATTTTCCTACTCAAATTCTGAGCTGTATTTGCTCAAATAACAAGATGTTTATGATTATTTCATCAATCCAGCTACAACATTTGAGCAACTCATTGATTATTAGTTTCATTATTTTCAATTAAAAACAAGTTGAACAATAATTCAATTTTTGTTTTCCAAGTAAAACCACCACATTCTCTTGGTGGAACTATACTAGGGTGCACACTTGGTGACACTAGCGCCAAAAGGTAAAACAACGGCAAATTTGTACCCCGATTCGAAATTTGACAGCGCCGCGTAATGGCCACATTCCCAGTTATTTCAAAACAACCGTTGCAATGCTTTACACAATAGCACTACATGAGCTTGGACGTCTGTTCTCTGTGATACAAGTTTATAGATGAGATTTTTAAGCACCGTTTTTGAGCCACTACTTATTCGAAAATTCTCAGTTTTTGGCGTCACGCCTGTATGAGCAAATAAAATAAAATCACAGACAAATAGACGTAACACTTCGAACATTTTTCGAATTAAATCATAGTCACGGAAACATGTTCGCCCAATGCTAAAAGGACTGAGTTGGGCCGACCATCAATTAGGTGGCGGTAGTGGGCAAACGTCAAACTCGAGCAAAAACGATGCGAGCGCCACGGATGATCAATTGGCCAACTATCAAATTTTAAAATAGACCGTTAAATCGGTGTACGATGCAAAATATCAGAGTGTTACGTCTGTTTGTCTGTGATAAAATCGTTTACTTATACAGTATAACTATTAGGATCTACCTCGATGTCAATTATTCACAGGTCCGGGTGAACGTATATGTTTGCCTGTTTTTGGCGATAAAAATATGTAAACAAACCGATCAGCTGATCGCGACGTCACGTTCGCCAGAAAATTTGTTCGCAGCTTCTGGAACGTGACGTCACCTTCGGCAACTTCGTGCGATTTCGGCTTGCCGAAGTTGACATGACACGACTCCTACTTCAAAATTATCATATCACAAACTGTGGGATGCTGCACCGATGCACCTTAACCACACCATGGCCCATCCATCATACTAACAGTGGGCCGACGAACTTTGACAGTAGAAAACCAGAGCGGCAACTGCTGCAAAATAAATTCCGTTTCCGCTATTCATTGTAACGCGACTTTTCTAGTTATTAAACGTGCTAAAGAGTAGCTCTCGTTTTTATTCATTTTCTTCGTCCGATTGTTCCACGTTCCGGTTCTCGTGTCCGCTTCGGTGTCTGTGGTCGGTTCGTCCGCTGCGCTTCCTTTGCCCACAGGTTATGGGCGCCAGTGTCCGGAGAACGCGGAAATTGTGACGATTTCGGCCGGGAAAATAGTGAGAAAGATCGCGGGTCTCGTCGTGTGTGATTTCTGATCGGTTCGCTGGTGTGCGCGTGGCCTGCAAAGAAGAGCAAGATGGCCGAAAGTGCGAAAATTTCTTTCCCCAAGCTGAACGCCAATAATTGGTGCTCCTGGAAGCAGCGAATGGAATGGCTGCTGGAGCGGGAAGGCTTGTGGGAGGTTATTAGCGAGGCTAAGCCGGAAGACGATGAAATCGACGATGAGTGGAAAGTGGCCGACAGAAAAGCTCGTGCGAACATTGGGCTTTTTCTGGAGGAGAGCCAGTTTAAGCTGGTGAAGAATGCCGACAGTGCGAGGGAAATGTGGCGTGCTCTTCGCGACCACCACGAAAAGGCGACGATGTCGACCATAGTGTACTTTCTCGGGCAGTTGTGTAGTGCTAATATGTCAGAAGGGGAAGATATGGAAGTGCATCTCTCGAAGATGGAAGATCTTTTTGACAAGTTAGTGGCAGCCGGTCAAACCATCGAGGAGCCTTTGCAGATAGCGATGATTTTTCGCAGCGTGCCACCATCGTATCACACGCTGGTGCAAAGTCTGCAAAGCCGGGCCGATGAGGATTGGACGGTGGCGTTGGTCAAAACGCGTTTGCTCGACGAGTATCGCCAGCGGCAGCAGAGAAGTGACTCGCTCTCGCACGAGATGCGTGCCCTGAAGTTGGATGCAGTGAGTGAAAAGAAGAAGATCTGCTTTTACTGCAAGCAGGCGGGTCATTTCAAGGCCGAGTGTAAGAAGTGGTTGGCGAAGAAAAATGCGAGTGATTCCGGGAAGAAGAAAAGTGGAAAATCAGATGGTGAAGGCCAGAAGGCAAAACAAGCCAAGGGAATGGGCGGTGCAGTCTGTTTTTTGGCAAGTGCTGAGGGCTCTGAAGGCTGGGTGATCGACAGCGGAGCCACGAGCCATATGACAAGTGATTCCGCTTTCTTTTCGTCGTTGCGCACCGATTTCGAGTCGACCGTTACTCTCGCGGACGGTAATAAAACCAAAGCAAGTGGTATTGGTGACGGTATAGTGTACGGTGAAGACAGCAGTGGTAATCGTGTCGAGGTAACACTAAAAGACGTGCTCTTTGTGCCTGGCCTTGACGGCGGACTACTCTCCGTGAGCCGATTGGCTGCTAAGGGATTCACTGTGTGTTTCGGTGCGAAGAAGTGCGACATCAAGAACTCGATCGGTGAAACGGTAGTGATCGGAGACAAGGTAGGCAGTCTCTATCGGCTGCGCGTTCAGCAGTCTTCGCTGAAGGTAACCGGAAGGCATCACGAGCGCTGTCAACACACCTGGCACCGCCGGGTAGGCCATCGTGACCCCGACGTGCTCAAGAAGATGGACGCCGACGACTTGGTAAGTGGATTTAAGCTTTCTGATTGTGGTGTCCGAATGACATGTGAATGTTGTCTGAAGGGGAAACTTTCTCGAAAGCCCTTTCCCCCAGTGGTCGAACGCAAATCGAAACGCCCCCTCGACTTGGTCCACACTGATCTCTGTGGGCCCATGGAGACCACTACCCCATCTGGCAATCGATACCTAATGACTCTAATTGACGATTACAGTCGCTTTACTGTTGTTTTCCTCCTGAAACACAAAAGCGAGGCGGCAGGGAGAATCAAACAGTACGTGAGGTGGGTTCAGAACTTGTTCGGACGTAAGCCGCTCGTTATTCGCTCCGACGGCGGCGGTGAATATCAGAACCGTGAATTGCGGGAATTTTTTGAGGCCGAGGGCATAAAAGCGCAGTTCACCACGCCATATACGCCTCAGCAAAATGGCGTGGCTGAGCGTAAAAATAGATCGATCCAAGAAATGGCGATCTGCATGCTGGCGGATGCCAGTATGGACAAATTGTACTGGGGGGAAGCTGTGCTTACCGCAGTTTATTTGCAAAACCGATTGCCATCTAGAGTGATAGGCAAATCCCCCTTTGAGCTATGGAGCGGTTCGAAGCCCGATTTATCCCATATTAAGGTCTTCGGATCCACCGCATACGTACAAATTCCAGCCTCAAAGCGCTCAAAGCTCGATCAGAAAGCGGTTAAGCTAATCTTTGTGGGTTACTCGGACGAACATAAGGGATACCGGTTCCTGGATCCCGAGACGAACCGCGTGACCATCAGCAGAGATGCCAGGTTCATGGAACTTGGTGATGGATCCGAGCAAGTCAGCCCACATGACAAGGAGGTGATTCCCGAGGGTTCACTCAACGATATCGAGCTTCCAATTCGGAGGGATCCCGAAGCCAGCGGTGTACTTGAGGATGGCGAGGCAACGGAAGGTGGAAACACATCCCACGGAGATTCCGTAGCAAGCGGAGCTCCGGAAGACGGCGAGTCATCGGACGGATGGGACACTGCGGATAACGAGTCTGAACCACCTCACGAGCCTGAACTGCGGCGAGAGCAGCGGCGTACACGAGGAGTACTGCCGAGCCGATTGGAAGATTTCGTCGTTGGAGTTGCGGTCGAAACTGGAATGGAACCCACCGATTACCGTGAAGCACTGCGCAATAAGGATTGGAAACAAGCGATGGATGCAGAAATGCAGTCGCATGCGCAGAATGCAACATGGACGCTTGCAAAATTGCCAGATGGGAGGAAAGCCGTCGGGTCACGTTGGGTATTTCAACTGAAGCGGGACGAAGCAGGCCGGATTGTCAAGCACAAAGCCAGGCTTGTGGCTCAAGGCTTTAGCCAGCGCTGGGGAGTGGATTACTGCGAAGTCTTTGCTCCGGTGACGCGGCACGAGACGCTGCGAGCAATGCTAGCGGTAGCATCGAAGAACAATATGCACCTGAGTCACTTTGATGTGCGAACCGCATATCTTCACGGAATAGTTGAGGAGGATATCTATATGCGCCAAGCCCCAGGATACGTCGCCGCGGGAAAGGAGGAGTATGTTTGCAAACTACAAAAGAGTATTTATGGCCTCAAGCAATCGGCGCGTTGCTGGAACCGGGCGCTTCATGCGGTTCTAGTGAAGATGGGTTTCCGGCAATGCCAGTCGGACTACTGCTTGTACACGCGCGGACATGGTCAGGACAAAGTGCTGTTATTGGTGTATGTCGACGATATGCTGGTGGGATGCCGCAGCCCGGCGATTATAGCGGAGGTGTACGAAGCTCTGGCGAAAGTGTTAGACGTGACAAATCTCGGAGCGGTGAAGTTCTTCCTGGGTTTCAACATTCGTTGTGAAAAAGGAATCTACAGTATGCAGCTAACCAGCTATATCGAGGCACTCGTCAAGCGTTTCGGACTCGACGATTGCAAAACTGCGAAGACGCCGATGGAGGCCGGCTATATGAAAGCGGATGTTCTTGGTCAACCTTTCGACGACACGACGCAGTACAGGAGTTTACTGGGTGCGCTCCTCTATGTGGCCGTTACAGCTCGTCCAGATGTGGCAGTCAGTGTCTCAATACTGGGCCGCAGAGTGAGTGCACCAACGGACATGGACTGGAAGGCAGCCAGGCGTATAGTCAAGTACCTCAAGGGAACAAAGGAGATGCGGCTAGTGTTCGGTCCCGGAGATGGCTGGAAGCTCACCGGCTACTCCGACGCGGACTGGGCCGGCGACCAGGAAAGTAGGCGATCAACAACAGGCTTCGTGTTTCTCTTCGGAAGCGGCTCCATTGTCTGGGCGAGCCGCAAGCAGTCCTGCGTCAGTCTTTCCTCAATGGAGGCTGAATATGTTGCCCTGAGCGATGCTTGCCAAGAGCTGATTTGGCTGCGGCGATTAATGACCGATCTGGGGGAGAAGCCTGACGGTCCGACGACTGTATACGACGACAATCAAAGCTGCCTCAGTTTCGTGCAGGCAGAGCGAACATCTAAACGTTCAAAGCACATTGACACCAGGCGGCACTTCATTAAGGATCAATGTGAACGAGGAGAAGTGAATCTCGAGTACCGCCCATCGGAAGAGATGACGGCGGACGCGCTAACCAAGCCTCTTGGAGGGACCAAGTTCCTGCAACTGCTGGGACAGTTTGGACTAGTTGATGGCTAAGGTCATCATTGAGGAGGAGTGTGGGATGCTGCACCGATGCACCTTAACCACACCATGGCCCATCCATCATACTAACAGTGGGCCGACGAACTTTGACAGTAGAAAACCAGAGCGGCAACTGCTGCAAAATAAATTCCGTTTCCGCTATTCATTGTAACGCGACTTTTCTAGTTATTAAACGTGCTAAAGAGTAGCTCTCGTTTTTATTCATTTTCTTCGTCCGATTGTTCCACGTTCCGGTTCTCGTGTCCGCTTCGGTGTCTGTGGTCGGTTCGTCCGCTGCGCTTCCTTTGCCCACACAAACACCACTTTGCCCGATGGGCCTAACCTGGTGAAATTTAGAACATTGGATCTACCTATCAATCCAATAGGGGATGATCACTAAGCACAATAGTCAATGAATATTTCTGCAGTAAAGTTAGAAAGAACAGCTATTTCGATAACAAAAGTTAGAAGAACAGCCTATAAATTGAAGGAAAAATTTCTAATCAATCTCTAAATCAAATTTCTAAATCAATTTCTAAATCAAACTCAATTGCCAATAAATACTACATTAGCACAACTTGAAAGAACAGCTTATAAACAAAAGAAGGAAAAATTTCCTAAGGATATGTTAGTGGCTGGAATGCATATGATTTCTATAACAGCACTACAACCACAGAGAACAGACGTCCAAGCTCATGTAGTGCTATTGTGTAAAGAATTGCAACGATTGTTTTGAAATAACTGGGAATGTGGCCATTACGCGGCGCTGTCAAATTTCGAATCGGGGTACAAATTTGCCGTTGTTTTACCTTTTGGCGCTAGTGTCACCAAGTGTGCACCCTAGTATAGTTCCACCAAGAGAATGTGGTGGTTTTACTTGGAAAACAAAAATTGAATTATTGTTCAACTTGTTCCTAATTGAAAATAAGGAAACTAATTATCAATGGGTTGCTTAAATTTTGTAGCTGGATTAATGAAATAATCATAAACATCTTGTTATTTGAGCAAGTACAGCTCAGAATCTGGATAGGAAAATTTAAAGGTGCGCTAGTGAAATATTTCTTTAGAAAACGCCATCATGGTGTCGAAACAAGTTTTTGAGTGAGAAAGTCACCGTCGATGTCGCTACTGAGCTTGTTTTTTCTTTACACAAGATTTTCAAGCAATTTTGTTCGAGCATGTTCGTCTGTTCTCTGTGATAGTAGTCACCATTGTGCACAACCACTACCAAATATTTTTTCGAATAATGTATTCCACTTCGATAAATTTGCCTTTAGATGCTATTCGCCATACAATATTTTTGCGATTTACTTTTAGCGACTTTTCGCGCATAGAAGCTAGCGCCACATTGGTCGATGCGGAGAGTAGGAAAACAGCCGATGTAGTTAATTCATTAATGCGATCTGCGACCGACCCCGTCATTACATACGGCAGCAGCCACAGCAACTACGAGTGCGTGCGCACTCGATCAGATAAGTTCTACTGATGAAAGAGTAGGGGGATTCACTTACCAGCGTAAACCGCTGATTAATTGTTATTCTGATTGAACGTCGTGAACACCAAAGCAATAGGGTGGCCCACATTTATATGAAAAACAAAAATTTCGAAAAATGCCAAGTCTTACCTGCTGAAGCAGTTGTTTTGGACTCCCAGAAGCTACGTTCAAAATTTAAGCAAAATCGATCAAGCCTAAGGGAACAAGCTTTAAGTTTGTATGGGAATACGTGGCCAAACGTATGCAGAAATCTAAAGTATTCGATTTTTTCGATTCACTAGGTGGCGCTGTTAGCGTTTCATAATTAAACCCTTTGGTATTCTTGTAGATGACTAGGGTAGCGAACCACTTGGGCAGCGGCCGGTATTTTGGGCACTCTTCGCTATAACTCATTCAATTCCAAACCAATCGACTTGAAATTTTGTACACGGCTAGACTGCCCTTCTAAGCATATCTGTTCCATGTTGTTTTGCATTCTTACCGTGTTTTTCACAGTAACAGAGCCATTGGAAGTTAATTTATTTTTTTTTTTCATTTTGCATCACAAATTAATATTCCACGATAACGTCAAGCATCTTTCTGACATTGATTTTTAGTTGTCACTTGAGTTAGAGCGGTGGGACAGTATGCGTAGAAAAACAACATGGTACAGATATGCTTAGAACGGCAGTAGATACTATACGTATCTCATAGCGATCCAAAAATTGTGTCAATTGGTTTAGAATTAGCTGAGTTATAGCAGAAAAGCACAGAGAACAGACGAACATGCTCGAACAAAATTGCTTGAAAATCTTGTGTAAAGAAAAAACAAGCTCAGTAGCGTCATCGACGGTGACTTTCCCACTCAAAAACTTGTTTCGACACCATGATGGCGTTTTCTAAAAAATATTTCACTAGCGCACCTTTAAATTTTCCTACCCAGATTCTGAGCTGTATTTGCACAAATAACAAGATGTTTATGATTATTTCAAAATCCAGCTACAAAATTTAAGCAACCCATTGATAATTAGTATCATTATTTTCAATTAGAAACAAGTTGAACAATATTTCAATTTTTGTTTTCCAAGTAAAACTACCACATTCTCTTGGTGGAACTATACTAGGGTGCACACTTGGTGACACTAGCGCCAAAAGGTAAAACAACGGCAAATTTGTACCCCGATTCGAAATTTGACAGCGCCGCGTAATGGCCACATTCCCAGTTATTTCAAAACAACCGTTGCAATGCTTTACACAATAGCACTACATGAGCTTGGACGTCTGTTCTCTGTGAGAAAAGTTCCCAAAATAGGACCCCTGCCGAGATAGTTCCACCACAGAGAACAGACGAACATGCTCGAACAAAATTGCTAGAAAGAAAAAACAAGCGCAGTAGCGACATCGACGGTGACTTTCCCACCTAAAAACTTCTTCCGACACCATGATGGCGCTAAATCACAGAGAACAGACGAACATGCTCGAACAAAATTGCTTGAAAATCTTGTGTAAAGAAAAATCAAGCGCAGTAGCGACATCGACGGTGACTTTCCCACCTAAAAACTCCTTCCGACACCATGATGGCGCTAAATTAAGAAATATTTCACTAGCGCACCTTTAAATTTTCCTACTAAGAGATTGAGCTGTATTTGCTCAAATAACGAGATGTGTATGATTATTTCACTAAGTCAGCAACAAAATTTGAGCAAACCATTGAAAATTAGTTTCACTACTTTCAATTAGAAATGAGAAGAACAAAAATACAATTATTATTTCCCTAGTAAATTCATACATTCTCTGGGTGGAACTATATTGGGGTGCACACTTGGTGACACTAGCGCCAAAATATAAAACATCGGAGAATTTGCACCACGATTCGAAATGTGACAGCGCCGCGTAATGGCCACATTGCCAGTTATTTCAAAACAATCGTTGCAATTCTTTACACAACTACACTTCATGAGCTCAGACGTCTGTTCTCTGTGGCTAAATTAAGAAATATTTCACTAGCGCACCTTTAAAAATTCCTACTCAGAGATTAAGCTGTATTTGCTCAAATAACAAGATGTGTATGATTATTTCACTAATTCAGGAACATAAATAGAACAAACCATTGAAAATTAGTTTCACCACTTTCAATTAGAAATGAGTTGAACAACATTACAACTATTATTTCCCTAGTAAATTCACACATTCTCTGAGTGGAACTATATTAGGGTGCACACTTGGTGACACTAGCGCCAAAAGGTAAAACATCGGCGAATTTGTACCGCGATTTGAAATGTGACAGCGCCGCGTAATGGCCACATTGCCAGTTATTTCAAAATAGCCGTTGCAGCACAGAGAACAGACGAACATGCTCGAACAAAATTGCTTGAAAATCTTGTGTAAAGAAAAATCAAGCGCAGTAGCGACATCGACGGTGACTTTCCCACCTAAAAACTCCTTCCGACACCATGATGGCGCTAAATTAAGAAATATTTCACTCGCGCACCTTTGAATATTCCTACTCAGAGATTAAGCTGCATTTGCTCAAATAACAAGATGTGTATGATTATTTCATTAATTCAGCAACGAAATTTGAGCAAACTATTGAAAATCAGTTTTACCACTTTCAATTAGAAATGAGTTAAACAACAATACAATTTTTATTTCCCTAGTAAATTCACACATTCTCTCGTTGGAACTATATTGGGGTGCACACTTGGTGACACTAGCGCCAAAAGATAAAACATCGGCGAATTTGCACCGCGATTCGAAATGTGACAGCGCCGCGTTATGGCCACATTGCCAGTTATTTCAAAACAACCGTTGCAATTCTTTACACAACTGCACTGCATGAACTAAGACGTCTGTTCTCTGTGGTTGCAGTTCTTTACACAACTGCACTTCATGAGCTTGGACGTCTGTTCTCTGTGGTTCCACTTCCCTATATCACAGAGAACAGACGAACTTGCTCGAACAAAATTGCTTGAAAATCTTGTGTAAAGAAAAAATAAGCTCAGTAGCGACATCGACGGTGACTTTCCCACCTAAAAACTCCTTCCGACATCATGATGGCGCTTAATTAAGAAATATTTCACTGGCGCACCTTTAAATATTCCTACTCAGAGGTTGCGCTGTATTTACTCAAATAACAAGATGTGTATGATTGTTTCACTAATTCAGCAGCACAATTTGAGTGAACCATTGAACATAAGTTTCACCACTTTGAATTAGAAATGAGTTGAACAACAATACAATTATTATTTCCCTACACGCTAAGAAAATGTTACTCTAAAATGAGTAAGATTCAGACAAAACTGAGCTAAACTGGAACAGCTCAAAAAATGAGTAAATTGCATTTCCAGCGATAGCGCTGGCTCAAGTTAGAAAATCCAACCAATTTAAGCCGTATAATATTCTTCACATCAGCAAGAATATTATACAGCTTAAACTGATGAGATTTTCACACTTGGGCCAGCGCTAGCGCTGGAAAAAAAAAATACTCAATTTTGAGTTGTCCCACTTTAGCTCAGTTTTGTGTGAATTTTCTGACCGTGTAGTAAATTTACACACTCTCTGGGTGGAACTATATTGGGGTGCACACTTTTTGACACTAGCGCCAAAAGGTAAAACATCGGAGAATTTGTACCGCGATTGGAAATGTGACAGCGCCGCGTAATGGCCACATTGCCAGTTATTTCAAAACAACCGTTGCAATTCTTCACACAACTGCACTTCATGAGCTTAGACGTCTGTTCTCTGTGCCTATATGCCAAACAACTTTGTCGAAGACCGCCGCAAAGTGATCGATTAGGATCACACCACAGAGAACAGACGAACATGGTCGAACAAAATTGCTTAAAAATCTTGTGTAAAGAAAAAATAAGCTCAGTAGCGACATCGACGATGACTGTCCCACCTAAAAACTCCTTCCGACACCACACGCACGGTCAGAAAATTCACTCATTTTCGAGCTAAAGTGGGACAACTCAAAATTGAGTAAATATTTTTTCCAGCGATAGCGCTGGCACAAGTGCGAAAATCTTATCAGTTTAAGTCGTATAATATTCTTGCTGATGTGAAGAATATTATACGGCCTAAATTGGTTGGATTTTTGCACTTGGGCCAGCGCTATCGCTGGAAATGCAATTTACTCATTTTTTGAGCTGTTCCAGTTTAGCTCAGTTTTGTGTGAATCTTACTCATTTTAGAGTAACATTTTCTTAGCGTGCGGTCAGAAAATTCATACAAAACTGAGCTAAAGTGGGACAACTCAAAATTGAGTAAATTTTTTTTCCAGCGCTAGCGCTGGTCCAAGTGCGAAAATCTCATCAGTCTCTCTCTTCTTGGCGTAACGTCCTCATTGGGACAAAGCCTGCTTCTCAGCTTAGTGTTCTATGAGCACTTCCACAGTTGTTAACTGAGAACTTCCTCTGCCAATGACCATTTTGCATGCGTATATCGTGTGGCAGGCACGAAGATACTTCTATGCCCAAGGAAGTCAAGGAAATTTCCTTTACGAAAAGATCCTGGACCGACCGGGAATCGAACCCGTCACCCTCAGCATGGTCATGCTGAATACCCGTGCGTTTACCGCCTCGGCTATATGGGCCCTTAAGAAGAATATTATACGGCTTAAACTGATGAGATTTTCGCACTTGTGCCAGCGCTATCGCTGAAAAAAAAATTTACTCAATTTTGAGTTGTCCCACTTTAGCCACAGAGAACAGACGAACATGTTCGAACAAAATTGCTTGAAAATCTTGTGTAAAGAAAAAAACAAGCTCAGTAGTGACATCGACGGTGACTTTCCCACCTAAAAACTCGTTCCGACATCATGATGGCGCTTACTAAAGAAATATTTCACTAGCGCACCTTTAAATTTTTCTACTCAGAGATTGTGCTGTATTTGCTCGAATAACAAGATATTTATAATTATTTCACTAATTCAACAACAAAATTTGAGACACCCATTGTTAATTGGTTTCACCACTTTCAATTAGAAATGAGTTGAACAACAACATAATTATTGTTTTCCTAGTGAAACCAACACATTGTCTCGGTGGAACTATATTGGGGTGCACATCTGGCAACACTAGCGCCAAAAGGTAAAACAACGGCAAATTTGTACCCCTATTAGAAATGTGACAGCGCCGCGTAATGGCCACATTCCCAGTTATTTCAAAACGACCGTTGCAATGCTTTACACAACCGCGCTGCATGAGCTTGGACGTCTGTTCTCTGTGCTTTAGCTCAGTTTTGTGTGAATTTTCTGACCGTGTGGGACAACTCAAAATTGAGTAAATTTTATTTCCAGCGATAGCGCTGGCCCAAGTGCGGAAATCTCATCAGTTTAAGCCGTATAATATTCTTGCTGATGTGAAGAATATTATACGGCTTAAACCAGTTGGATTTTTGCACCTGGGCCAGCGCTATCGCTAGAAATACAATTTACTCATTTTTTGAGCTGTTCCAGTTTAGCTCAGTTTTGTGTGAATGTTACTCATTTTAGAGTAACTTTTTCTTAGCGTGTAGAAAAAAAATTTACTCAATTTTGAGTTGTCCCACTTTAGCTCAGTTTTGTGTGAATTTTCTGACCGTGCGTGTAAGATTTTCGCACTTGGGCCAGCGCTACCGCTGGAAATGCGATTTACTCATTTTTTGTGTTGTCCCACATTAGCTCAGTTTTGTGTGAATTTTCTGACCGTGAAGTAAAACCACCACATTCTCTTGCACGCTAAGAAAATGTTACTCTAAAATGAGTAAGATTCACACAAAACTGAGCTAAACTGGAACAGCTCAAAAAATGAGTAAATTGCATTTCCATCGATAGCGCTGGCCCAAATGCAAAAATCCAACCAATTTAAGCCGTATAATATTCTTCACATCAGCAAGAATATTATACAGCTTAAACTGATGAGATTTTCGCACTTGGGCCAGCGCTAGCGCTGGAAAAAAAATTTACTCAATTTTGAGTTGTCCCACTTTAGCTCAGTTTTGTGTGAATTTTCTGACCGTGTGGTGGAACTATACACGGTCAGGAAATTCACACAAAACTGAGCTAAAGTGGGACAACTCAAAATTGAGTAAATTTTTTTTCCAGCGCTAGCGCTGGCCCAAGTGCAACAATCTCATCAGTTTAAGCTGTATAATATTCTTGCTGATGTGAAGAATATTATACGGCTTAAACCAGTTGGATTTTTGCACTTGGGCTAGCGCTATCGCTGGAAATGCAATTTACTCATTTTTTGAGCTGTTCCAGTTTAGCTCAGTTTTGTGTGAATCTTACTCATTTTAGAGTAACTTTTTCTTAGCGTGTAGGGTGCACACTTGGTGACACTAGCGCCAAAAGGTAAAACAACGGCAAATTTGTACCCCGATTCGAAATTTGACAGCGCCGCGTAATGGCCACATTCCCAGTTATTTCAAAACAACCGTTGCAATGCTTTACACAATAGCACTACATGAGCTTGGACGTCTGTTCTCTGTGCTGTGGGTGTGCGCCAAGCGGGTAGTCCATTGCAACGGTTGTTTTGAAATAACTGGCAATGTGACCATTACGCGGCGATGTCACATTTCGAATCGCGTTGCAAATTCTCCGATGTTTTATCTTTTGGCGCTAGTGTCGCCAAGTGTGCACCCCAATATTATTCCACCCAGAGAATGAGTAAATTTACTAGGGAAATAATAATTTTATTGTTGTTCAACTTATTTCTAATTGAAAGTAATGACAGTAATTTTCAATGGTTTGCGCAAATTTTGTTGCTAACTTAGTGAAATAATCATACACATCTTGTTATTTGAGCAAATACAGCTCAATCTCTGAGTAGGAACATTTAAAGATGCGCCAGTGAAATTTTTCTTAATTTAGCGCCATCATGGTGTCGGAAGGAGTTTTTAGGTGGGAAAGTCACCGTCGATGTCGCTACTGCGCATGTTTTTTCTTTACACAAGATTTTCAAGCAATTTTGTTCGAGCATGTTCGTCTGTTCTCTGTGACTTCGATAGTTATTGCGGAGATTCCACCTGTTTAGACTCCTGCGCGAAAATAAGTTGCGTGGATTTTTCTTGCGTGGGCACACAGATATAAAAACAGACCGCGTCCTGGTTAATATTTTACGTTGTGTTGTTAGGTACACATTCGGTGAAAGTTTTGCATTGTAAACAAATATTTATAACGCACATACGCTGTAAATGAGCCTAATCATTTATTTGCGTCGGAATCTATAAATCTTCACAACGGGCAATATTTTGCGCCCGTTTAAAAATTACCCTACTCCCGACCAGGGTTAGTTTTGACAGTTCGATAGTTACTTTTTGTTCGCAATGATTTGGCTGCGTACTTTATTTTGTTCCAAATAACTACACGTCTGTCAAATTTCAAATGGGCCGCCGTCGTAGTTATTTTGTAACTTTTCGATGGAAAATAACTATCGAAGTGTCAAATTTTAACTAAAAGTTAAACGAAGAAGCGAAATGGTTCACAGTCTCAGCAGCGCGAGACTCGGACGTAGTCACAGCACAGAGAACAGACGTCCAAGCTCATATAGTGCTATTGTGTAAAGCATTGCAACGGTTGTTTTGAAATAACTGGGAATGTGGCCATTACGCGGCGCTGTCAAATTTCGAATCGGGGTACAAATTTGCCGTTGTTTTACCTTTTGGCGCTAGTGTCACCAAGTGTGCACCCTACACGCTAAGAAAAAGTTACTCTAAAATGAGTAAGATTCACACAAAACTGAGCTAAACTGGAACAGCTCAAAAAATGAGTAAATTGCATTTCCAGCGATAGCGCTAGCCCAAGTGCAAAAATCCAACTGGTTTAAGCCGTATAATATTCTTCACATCAGCAAGAATATTATACAGCTTAAACTGATGAGATTTTCGCACTTGGGCCAGCGCTAGCGCTGGAAAAAAAATTTACTCAATTTTGAGTTGTCCCACTTTAGCTCAGTTTTGTGTGAATTTTCTGACCGTGTACACGCTAAGAAAATGTTACTCTAAAATGAGTAAGATTCACACAAAACTGAGCTAAACTGGAACAGCTCAAAAAATGAGTAAATTGCATTTCCATCGATAGCGCTGGCCCAAGTGCAAAAGTCCAACCAATTTAAGCCGTATAATATTCTTCACATCAGCAAGAATATTATACAGCTTAAACTGATAAGATTTTCGCACTTGAGCCAGCGCAAGCGCTGGAAAAAAAATTTACTCAATTTTCAGTTGTCCCACTTTAGCTCAGTTTTGTGTGAATTTTTTGACCGTGTAGTATAGTTCCACCAAGAGAATGTGGTGCACGCTAAGAAAATGTTACTCTAAAATGAGTAAGATTCACACAAAACTGAGCTAAACTGGAACAGCTCAAAAAATGAGTAAATTGCATTTCCATCGATAGCGCTGGCCTAAGTGCAAAAATCCAACCAATTTATGCCGTATAATATTCTTCACATCAGCAAGAATATTATACAGCTTAAACTGATGAGATTTTCGCACTTGAGCCAGCGCAAGCGCTGGAAAAAAAATTTACTCAATTTTCAGTTGTCCCACTTTAGCTCAGTTTTGTGTGAATTTTCTGACCGTGTGGTTTTACTTCACGGTTAGAAAATTCACACAAAACTGAGCTAATGTGGGACAACACAAAAAATGAGTAAATCGCATTTCCAGCGGTAGCGCTGGCCCAAGTGCGAAAATTTTATCAGCTTAAGTCGTATAATATTCTTGCTGATGTGAAGAGTATTATACAGCTTTAATTGGTTGGATTTTTGCACTTGGGCCAGCGCAATCGATGGAAATGCAATTTACTCATTTTTTGAGCTATTCCAGTTTAGCTCAGTTTTGTGTGAATCTTACTCATTTTAGAGTAACTTTTTCTTAGCGTGTAGTGATCGGCAAGATGGCCCCGATCTCGATGAATGGGGATTTGGGGACAATGGCAGTTTTCGGTGGGCTGGAATGGCGGTCTTCAGCGATGTGGAGCTGGTTCGAATGATCAGGCGCTTCCTTCCGACGAAACCGGTCGACGACGGCAAGGCCGCCCTATTGTCGAACCGTGAAGGGAATTCTTCTTGGAAATTAGGGCCACAGCCCTTGACGTGGATGGCCTTCGGCCACAGGTATTGCGGTCCTTGACAGTTAGGTCTTGGCGACTACGGAGGTCACCTTGACCGGCGTGCAATGGAGGTCTTCAGACGCGCCAACCAGAATGTACTACAGAAAAAAGTACAAGACAAAAGGTCCTGGCGATGAGGTATCAGGATAATTGCTCCTTAATTTGGTTCGAGCTATTGAATTACCTGAACTGCGGTGAACGGTCTCTCCAACATATCTCGATTCACTACTCGCATAAGTTTTCCTTAAAAATTCTCAACTCCACAGAGCACTTCTGGTCTACACGCTCGCCTGATTAAAACTGGGCGATGGCCGCCCAACAATCATCCTTCGAACCCTTCAGCCCACTCGATACTCCATGACCCATCTTGTTGTAATTGTGTTACGCCATGTTACAACGGCCGTTACATATGGCCGTGTCGGACTGATAAGTGAGTTTGAATGCCGATGATGTTCGAATTTTTGAATGTTCGACCACATGGTGCATTTAAATAAACTACAGGGCTGTTACAGCAGTCGCGGATTTCGCGAAAATCGCGATTTTCGCGGATTTGTCGCGGATTTATGTGCCACGACGCGGATTTCGCGGATTCTTCAAATTTGGTCGCGATTTTCGCGGATTTGTCTGATTTTAGTCGCGCGTTTCGCGAATGGCTATCTGAATGGCTTTAAAAAATTTAAAATCGCGTAGCAGTTGCGTTCTAGTAATTACACTTTGTTGTAGTTTATTTTAGGGCTGTTTTTAAATTCTAGATTGAGTTTAAATAAAGGCGAAAGTAACATGAGAGAGTTCTCTTCACCGACTCTCTCTTCTGCAAATTAAAGTGACAAGATGCAAATTCAATCAAACTTTTTTACACTTAGACGCTAGATTGCATCGCAACCTAGCGATTTATGACCAAAAAGTTCAACAATACTTGCATCTTGTCACTTTAATTTGAAGAAGAGAGAGTCGATAAAGAGAACTCTCTCATGTTACTTTCGCCCTTATTTGAACTCAATCTAGAATTTCTCTCAATCTTATTTCCATCGCAGCTTCTGTCAAACGTTATCTTTTGCAGCTTCTATTTAGTTACTGTTTGTAATTAATTAGATTGTCGAAACTAAATTAAAAGTCATACTTCTCCAAGTAGTCAAAAGTTTTTGAAATTGAACGACAGCAGATATCACGAATTTTAACGAAGAAACGGCCGTGCAATTTTATTTAAACGTTTTATGGCTTTGCAGGAAAAAAACATATGAAGAGATAAGTGGTATCTCTACTATTTCTTGCGATGGTAAAGGGTTTCTTATTAATGTTTAGACTACTGTTATAATGTGAGAATCCATCATCATTTCCCACCTGTTGTTCAACCGACGCCTCTGTCATGAACTCTACCGAACTTGTATGCGCCAGCCACTGCGAAGTCGTGTGCGAAATTCGACTGTGATAATAATGAATTCAGGTCGAATCTTGGGTCGAATCAAGGTGCAAATGTCGCAATATTTTCCAGAAATCATTTTCTCAATTAACTCGAAAAAATAGATGAAATTTCCTGCAGAGATATCACAGAGTTTCAGTTGTAGATTGTTTGTGCTGTATCTATACTAGGATATAGTGTAAAATCTATAGCGCTAAGACTTTTCAATTTTCAATAAAATAAGTTATATCGAACAGATCATTGTTCTTCAAAGTTGAACTCGTGTGATTTTGTTGAACTTCATAGATTTCGTAAAAACAGAGACGATCTAAGCTTTTTTTCTATCTTTATTAAGACTTTTAAAAATGGTACTGAACAAATATATGGTCAGTCAAATCAAGTCACAATGCACTTCTCCATAGGAGTGAATCCAAAAGGCTCATCACGATAAACCTCAAGAAAACCCAAAAACTATTAGGTCTCAACAAAAAGGATCATAATATCTACACCGGACTAATAACTGGTCATCATTGACCCTGCAGATACCATATAGAAAAGATCGGAGCAATCCAAACCTCAAATTATGGCTTCTGTGACGAGGAGAAATAAACACATCCTCTGCTTCTGCTATTATAGTTCACTTAACCATCGTTCAAAGTTTTCAGCAAACCCATCTTGGGCCTACTGACATATGGTTCTTATCCCCCCAGAACGTGGTTTCACTAGAATCACAGAGAACAGACGAACATGCTCGAACAAAATTGCTTGAAAATCTTGTGTAAATAAAAAACAAGCTCAGTAGCGACATCGACAGTGACTTTCCCACTCAAAAACTTGTTTCGACACCATGATGGCGCTTTCTGAAGAAATATTTCACTAGCGCACCTTTAAATTTTCCTACCCAGATTCTGAGCTGTATTTGCTCAAATAACAAGATGTTTATGATTATTTCATTAATCCAGCTACAAAATTTGAGCAACCCATTGATAACTATTTTCATTATTTTCAATTAGAAACAAGTTGAACAATAATTCAATTTTTGTTTTCCAAGTAAAATCACCACATTCTCTTGGTGGAACTATACTAGGATGCACACTTGGTGACACTAGCGCCAAAAGTAAAACAACGGCAAATTTGTACCCCGATACGAAATTTGACAGCGCCGCGTAATGGCCACATTGCCAGTTATTTCAAAACAACCGTTGCAATGCTTTACACAATAGCACTACATGAGCTTGGACGTCTGTTCTCTGTGCTAGAATGGAAGAATCGCACACTGTAACTCAGGGTTTTTATTCGTCAATAACACCGTTCAACACTAAATGTTGTTATGGGATGAAAAAAAAAAGAATAGGGGTTTGGGACTCTAGCAATGTCATAGTGAATGATATTTTGAAAAATATTGGACCAGGCCTTCACAGTTTATGACCGAAGGTTGTATGGAAAATTTGAAGTGTTCATTTGATAAGTGCATTAGAACGCGCTGTGCATATATTTAGGCGTTAGACAATAACGAAACAAGCCTAAATACCAAAAACGCCTAAATATATGCACGGCACGTTCTAATGCACATTTCAGTTGAACACCTCAAACTTCGGCCATAAACTGTTATGGTCCGGCCAAATACTTTTCAAAAATTCTTTCACTATGGCACTTCTAGGGTCCCAAGGACTTATTCTTTTTTTCTCATCCGGTATTTCAGTGATAAACATGTTACTGAGATAACTGGCATTCTTCACCCGATAAACAAGAGACATGGTTGTTCCTTAATCTTTGGAAATCTCAATACACTTTCTGTAATATCACAAACAGAGATTGACAAAAAAAAATAGGTCTTATTGAAAAATCGTTGTTGAAACCAAGAGATCAAACTTTTCAGTACATAGTGTGAGAAATCGTATCCCACTTTACATTGCTGTTTTTGACAATTTCAGAGGATCAACGATTCCTTAAAACATGTCATCTGGTTTTATTTGAAATTTGAATATTTATGTTCATGTCGCGGATTTGTTTTCCGAGTCGCGGATTTTATTTCAGAAGTCGCGAATTTCGCGGATGATATTTTGGAAATTTTGTAACAGCCCTGAAACTATTTGAAGCTTGTAACAACGGTTACAAATGTGAATCTTCTTTGGTTTTCATACGTAGTCCGCGAAGTCCCTCCAATTACCGAGTAGCATGCCGGCCCTGAGACCCAGCTCGAGGGGTCTCATGCTACTGAGCTTGTTTCCGGGTGTAATTGGGAGCCACTGTGGCTGCGGAGCAGCCCTGTAAGTCTCTGTAGTTACAAACCAAATGCCTCTAGAATAAGGGACCATTCCATAACTTTTATCAGCTCGTCTACAACTTTTATGTTCCCACATCTTGCTGCCACCTTCAAGGGGGTCCGTCCTCTATTGTCAGTGTAATTGGTATCCGCCGAGTAGCCATTTACAAGCATTTTCACAGCATCCAAATCGTTAAGTTCAGCTGCCAAATGCAGAAGAGTCTGCCCGTTCTCATCTGGACAGTTGACATCTAACGAAAAATCGGCGAGAAGCATCTCTACAATATCCCACTGGCCGTGCATGGCAGCTGCGTGAGAAAGAGTTTGGCCGTAATTGTTAGCTGCATAGAGATTTGCGCGATGGTTATCAATTAACATCTTGACCCGTTGACACTCACCCGTAGTGATGGCAAGATGAAGAGGAGTATTTCCATCATTGTCTTGTGCATTGACATCAGCCGCATAGTCGTCTATAAGCATCTGTACAATTTCTATATCATCTACTTCGGCTGCCAAATGAATAAGAGTTTGTCCGTCTTTATTGGCAATGTTGTAGTCTGCAGAATATTTGGAATCTTTGTCAATCAACATCTTGACCATCTCCCACTCATCATTTTTGGCAGCAAGAAGGAGAGGAGTATTTCCATCGTTGTCTTGCGCATTGACATCAGCTGCATAGCCATCTATAAGCATCTTAACTGTTTCCAATTTTCCGTCTGCGGCTGCAGAATGGATAAGAGATTTTCCAAATTTATTGACAATTTTGTAGTCCATAGAATACGCAACAATCAACTTCTTGACCATTTCCCGTGTGCTATACTGGGCAGCATAATGAAGAGGAGTATTACCATCAAAGTCTTGCGCATTGACATCAACAGCATAGTCATCTATAAGCATCTGAATAATTTTCATGTTACCTCTTGCGGCTGCCAAATGCATAAGAGTTGATCCGAATTTATTGACAATTTTGTAGTCCATATAATACGCAACAATCAACATCTTGACCATTTCCCGCGTACTATACTGGGCAGCATCATGTAGAGGAGTATTTCCATCGTTGTCTTGCACATTGACATCAGCCGCATAGTCATCTATAAGCATCTTTACTGTTTCCAATTTTCCGCCTGCGGCTGCAGAATGGATAAGAGATTTTCCAAATTTATTGACAATTTTGTAGTCCATAGAATACGCAACAATCAACTTCTTGACCATTTCCCGTGTACTATACTGGGCAGCATAATGAAGAGGAGTATTACCATCAAAGTCTTGCGCATTGACATCAACAGCATAGTCATCTATAAGCATCTGAATAATTTTCATGTTACCTCTTGCGGCTGCCAAATGCATAAGAGTTGATCCGAATTTATTGACAATTTTGTAGTCCATAGAATACGCAACAATCAACTTCTTGACCATTTCCCGTGTGCTATACTGGGCAGCATAATGAAGAGGAGTATTACCATCAAAGTCTTGCGCATTGACATCAACAGCATAGTCATCTATAAGCATCTGAATAATTTTCATGTTACCTCTTGCGGCTGCCAAATGCATAAGAGTTGATCCGAATTTATTGACAATTTTGTAGTCCATATAATACGCAACAATCAACATCTTGACCATTTCCCGCGTACTATACTGGGCAGCATCATGTAGAGGAGTATTTCCATCGTTGTCTTGCACATTGACATCAGCCGCATAGTCATCTATAAGCATCTTTACTGTTTCCAATTTTCCGCCTGCGGCTGCAGAATGGATAAGAGATTTTCCAAATTTATTGACAATTTTGTAGTCCATAGAATACGCAACAATCAACTTCTTGACCATTTCCCGTGTACTATACTGGGCAGCATAATGAAGAGGAGTATTACCATCAAAGTCTTGCGCATTGACATCAACAGCATAGTCATCTATAAGCATCTGAATAATTTTCATGTTACCTCTTGCGGCTGCCAAATGCATAAGAGTTGATCCGAATTTATTGACAATTTTGTAGTCCATATAATACGCAACAATCAACTTCTTGACCATTTCCCGCGTACTATACTGGGCAGCATCATGTAGAGGAGTATTTCCATCGTTGTCTTGCACATTGACATCAGCCGCATAGTCATCTATAAGCATCTTTACTGTTTCCAATTTTCCGCCTGCGGCTGCAGAATGGATAAGAGATTTTCCAAATTTATTGACAATTTTGTAGTCCATAGAATACGCAACAATCAACTTCTTGACCATTTCCCGTGTACTATACTGGGCAGCATAATGAAGAGGAGTATTACCATCGTTGTCTTGCACATTGACATCAGCCGCATAGTCATCTATAAGCATCTTTACTGTTTCCAATTTTCCGCCTGCGGCTGCAGAATGGATAAGAGATTTTCCAAATTTATTGACAATTTTGTAGTCCATAGAATACGCAACAATCAACTTCTTGACCATTTCCCGTGTACTATACTGGGCAGCATAATGAAGAGGAGTATTACCATCAAAGTCTTGCGCATTGACATCAACAGCATAGTCATCTATAAGCATCTGAATAATTTTCATGTTACCTCTTGCGGCTGCCAAATGCATAAGAGTTGATCCGAATTTATTGACAATTTTGTAGTCCATATAATACGCAACAATCAACTTCTTGACCATTTCCCGCGTACTATACTGGGCAGCATCATGTAGAGGAGTATTTCCATCGTTGTCTTGCACATTGACATCAGCCGCATAGTCATCTATAAGCATCTTTACTGTTTCCAATTTTCCGCCTGCGGCTGCAGAATGGATAAGAGATTTTCCAAATTTATTGACAATTTTGTAGTCCATAGAATACGCAACAATCAACTTCTTGACCATTTCCCGTGTACTATACTGGGCAGCATAATGAAGAGGAGTATTACCATCGTTGTCTTGCACATTGACATCAGCCGCATAGTCATCTATAAGCATCTTTACTGTTTCCAATTTTCCGCCTGCGGCTGCAGAATGGATAAGAGATTTTCCAAATTTATTGACAATTTTGTAGTCCATAGAATACGCAACAATCAACTTCTTGACCATTTCCCGCGTACTATACTGGGCAGCATCATGTAGAGGAGTATTTCCATCGTTGTCTTGCACATTGACATCAGCCGCATAGTCATCTATAAGCATCTTTACTGTTTCCAATTTTCCGCCTGCGGCTGCCAAATGCATAAGAGTTGATCCGAATTTATTGACAATTTTGTAGTCCATAGAATACGCAACAATCAACTTCTTGACCATTTCCCGCGTACTATACTGGGCAGCATCATGTAGAGGAGTATTTCCATCGTTGTCTTGCACATTGACATCAGCCGCATAGTCATCTATAAGCATCTTTACTGTTTCCAATTTTCCGCCTGCGGCTGCCAAATGCATAAGAGTTGATCCGAATTTATTGACAATTTTGTAGTCCATAGAATACGCAACAATCAACTTCTTGACCATTTCCCGCGTACTATACTGGGCAGCATCATGTAGAGGAGTATTTCCATCGCTGTCCTGCACATTGACATCAGCCGCATAGTCATCTATAAGCATCTTTACTGTTTCCAATTTTCCGCCTGCGGCTGCAGAATGGATAAGAGATTTTCCAAATTTATTGACAATTTTGTAGTCCATAGAATACGCAACAATCAACTTCTTGACCATTTCCCGCGTACTATACTGGGCAGCATCATGTAGAGGAGTATTTCCATCGTTGTCTTGCACATTGACATCAGCCGCATAGTCATCTATAAGCACCTTTACTGTTTCCAATTTTCCGCCTGCGGCTGCCAAATGCATAAGAGTTGATCCGAATTTATTGACAATTTTGTAGTCCATAGAATACGCAACAATCAACTTCTTGACCATTTCCCGCGTACTATACTGGGCAGCATCATGTAGAGGAGTATTTCCATCGCTGTCTTGCACATTGACATCAGCCGCATAGTCATCTATAAGCATCTTTACTGTTTCCAATTTTCCGCCTGCGGCTGCAGAATGGATAAGAGATTTTCCAAATTTATTGACAATTTTGTAGTCCATAGAATACGCAACAATCAACTTCTTGACCATTTCCCGCGTACTATACTGGGCAGCATCATGTAGAGGAGTATTTCCATCGCTGTCTTGCACATTGACATCAGCCGCATAGTCATCTATAAGCATCTTTACTGTTTCCAATTTTCCGCCTGCGGCTGCAGAATGGATAAGAGATTTTCCAAATTTATTGACAATTTTGTAGTCCATAGAATACGCAACAATCAACTTCTTGACCATTTCCTGCGTACTATACTGGGCAGCATCATGTAGAGGAGTATTTCCATCGTTGTCTTGCACATTGACATCAGGCGCATAGTCATCTATAAGCATCTTTACTGTTTCCAATTTTCCGCCTGCGGCTGCCAAATGCATAAGAGTTGATCCGAATTTATTGACAATTTTGTAGTCCATAGAATACGCAACAATCAACTTCTTGACCATTTCCCGCGTACTATACTGGGCAGCATCATGTAGAGGAGTATTTCCATCGCTGTCTTGCACATTGACATCAGCCGCATAGTCATCTATAAGCATCTTTACTGTTTCCAATTTTCCGCCTGCGGCTGCAGAATGGATAAGAGATTTTCCAAATTTATTGACAATTTTGTAGTCCATAGAATACGCAACAATCAACTTCTTGACCATTTCCCGCGTACTATACTGGGCAGCATCATGTAGAGGAGTATTTCCATCGCTGTCTTGCACATTGACATCAGCCGCATAGTCATCTATAAGCATCTTTACTGTTTCCAATTTTCCGCCTGCGGCTGCAGAATGGATAAGAGATTTTCCAAATTTATTGACAATTTTGTAGTCCATAGAATACGCAACAATCAACTTCTTGACCATTTCCCGCGTACTATACTGGGCAGCATCATGTAGAGGAGTATTTCCATCGCTGTCTTGCACATTGACATCAGCCGCATAGTCATCTATAAGCATCTTTACTGTTTCCAATTTTCCGCCTGCGGCTGCAGAATGGATAAGAGATTTTCCAAATTTATTGACAATTTTGTAGTCCATAGAATACGCAACAATCAACTTCTTGACCATTTCCTGCGTACTATACTGGGCAGCATCATGTAGAGGAGTATTTCCATCGTTGTCTTGCACATTGACATCAGCCGCATAGTCATCTATAAGCATCTTTACTGTTTCCAATTTTCCGCCTGCGGCTGCCAAATGCATAAGAGTTGATCCGAATTTATTGACAATTTTGTAGTCCATAGAATACGCAACAATCAACTTCTTGACCATTTCCCGCGTACTATACTGGGCAGCATCATGTAGAGGAGTATTTCCATCGCTGTCTTGCACATTGACATCAGCCGCATAGTCATCTATAAGCATCTTTACTGTTTCCAATTTTCCGCCTGCGGCTGCAGAATGGATAAGAGATTTTCCAAATTTATTGACAATTTTGTAGTCCATAGAATACGCAACAATCAACTTCTTGACCATTTCCCGCGTACTATACTGGGCAGCATCATGTAGAGGAGTATTTCCATCGCTGTCTTGCACATTGACATCAGCCGCATAGTCATCTATAAGCATCTTTACTGTTTCCAATTTTCCGCCTGCGGCTGCAGAATGGATAAGAGATTTTCCAAATTTATTGACAATTTTGTAGTCCATAGAATACGCAACAATCAACTTCTTGACCATTTCCCGCGTACTATACTGGGCAGCATCATGTAGAGGAGTATTTCCATCGCTGTCTTGCACATTGACATCAGCCGCATAGTCATCTATAAGCATCTTTACTGTTTCCAATTTTCCGCCTGCGGCTGCAGAATGGATAAGAGATTTTCCAAATTTATTGACAATTTTGTAGTCCATAGAATACGCAACAATCAACTTCTTGACCATTTCCCGCGTACTATACTGGGCAGCATCATGTAGAGGAGTATTTCCATCGCTGTCTTGCACATTGACATCAGCCGCATAGTCATCTATAAGCATCTTTACTGTTTCCAATTTTCCGCCTGCGGCTGCCAAATGCATAAGAGTTGATCCGAATTTATTGACAATTTTGTAGTCCATAGAATACGCAACAATCAACTTCTTGACCATTTCCCGCGTACTATACTGGGCAGCATCATGTAGAGGAGTATTTCCATCGCTGTCTTGCACATTGACATCAGCCGCATAGTCATCTATAAGCATCTTTACTGTTTCCAATTTTCCGCCTGCGGCTGCAGAATGGATAAGAGATTTTCCAAATTTATTGACAATTTTGTAGTCCATAGAATACGCAACAATCAACTTCTTGACCATTTCCCGCGTACTATACTGGGCAGCATCATGTAGAGGAGTATTTCCATCGCTGTCTTGCACATTGACATCAGCCGCATAGTCATCTATAAGCATCTTTACTGTTTCCAATTTTCCGCCTGCGGCTGCAGAATGGATAAGAGATTTTCCAAATTTATTGACAATTTTGTAGTCCATAGAATACGCAACAATCAACTTCTTGACCATTTCCCGCGTACTATACTGGGCAGCATCATGTAGAGGAGTATTTCCATCGCTGTCTTGCACATTGACATCAGCCGCATAGTCATCTATAAGCATCTTTACTGTTTCCAATTTTCCGCCTGCGGCTGCCAAATGCATAAGAGTTGATCCGAATTTATTGACAATTTTGTAGTCCATAGAATACGCAACAATCAACTTCTTGACCATTTCCCGCGTACTATACTGGGCAGCATCATGTAGAGGAGTATTTCCATCGCTGTCTTGCACATTGACATCAGCCGCATAGTCATCTATAAGCATCTTTACTGTTTCCAATTTTCCGCCTGCGGCTGCAGAATGGATAAGAGATTTTCCAAATTTATTGACAATTTTGTAGTCCATAGAATACGCAACAATCAACTTCTTGACCATTTCCCGCGTACTATACTGGGCAGCATCATGTAGAGGAGTATTTCCATCGTTGTCTTGCGCATTGACATCAGCCGCATAGTTTTCTATAAGCATCTGTACAATTTCTATATTGCCTCCTGTTGCCGCAAAATGAATAAGAGCTTGTCCGGCTTTATTGGCAATTTTGTAGTCTGCAGCATATTTGGAATCTTTGTCAATCAACATCTTGACCATCTCCCAACTTCGATTTGTGGCGGCAAGAAGGAGAGGAGTATTTCCATCGTTGTCTTGCGCATTGACATCAGCCGCATAGTCATCTATAAGCATCTGAATAATATTCATGTTACCTCTTGCGGCTGCCAAATGCATAAGAGTTGATCCGAATTTATTGACAATTTTGTAGTCTGCAGAATACTTGGAATCTTTGTCAATCAACATCTTGACCATCTCCCACTCATATTTTTTTGCAGCGAGAAGGAGAGGTGTATCTCCATCGTTGTCTTGCGCATTGACATCAGCCGCATAGTCACCTATAAGCGTCTGTACAATTTCCATGTTTTCTCCTGCGGCCGCCAAATGAATAAGAGTTTGTCCGTCTGCATTGGCAATTTCGTAATCTGCTAAGTATTTTTTGATTAACAGCTTGAATATTCCCGCATCCCCCGTTCTGGCAGCTATATGTAGAGGGCTATTTCCGTAGTAGTCTTGAGCATTAATACATTTGTCAGCACCATGTTGCGCAAGCATCTTCACAAACGGTTCGTTCCCATCAGATACAGCGTAATGAATTGGTAAAGCTCCCTCTGAATCTGGGGTATTTATGTCTATTTCAGATTCGTATAGTTCCGTTTTGTTATTGATTGCTCCGTGGTAAGTACAATCGCCAAATTGGTGATCACAGAGAACTAACTTTAGAATGTTTTCTTTCCTGGATTGAACAGCAGCATGCAGAAGTGTGGCTTTATTGCTTTGCCAACTATATTTAAACAGTTGCTTAGCCTTATGGTGCTTCAGGAGCTCTTTTAAAATTAATTCGTAACCATCAGAACAGACTAAATACATCATATCAGGTGTTTCGTGGCAAATTCGGTTAATTGCGTCCATTTGCGATTTACTGTTATCCCAATTTTCCTCAATCATCGAAAAATAAAAGGTTCGAACCACTTCATGTATATACAAAACATCGAATAATATCGCTTCCCAATCTAACACATGCTCATACAAAAATTTCGAAAGGAAATATTCTGCATACGATAAGTGAGTGAATTCTAACTGATTCTTGTTCGAAACATTGATTAATAGTGACTTTTCTCCGTCGTCCAATATTTGTTGCATGTTTTCCAGAAGTGTTTCATAATCGTTATTGGTCATTGTGTCACGTAGTTCAGGAACGTTTAATTGTTCAATAGCAATTATCTGATGGGCACGATAAAACTTGTTCACATTGTTTTTGAAAAAGTTCTTAATTTTTGAATCAACTGATGCGTAACCTTCCTCGTTATTTATTTTCTTAATAAATATATTGAACGATATGTTAACGAAACTTTCATACAAACGCAATTTACTGAATCCGTTTTCCAAATCTAATATTTCGTTCATTTGGTCATTTGTTGACCTCCAGTATTGCTCAAATTTTTCTTTGTTGACTTCTGCAAGCATTCGAACCATTAGAGGTAGACCAGTAAAGTTGAAATATTCAGATTGAATACTGTCATGCAAAAGCTCGAGCAAACGTTCCGCAAATGTTATAAATCTTTCGGAATCTTCCTGACTTATTTCAGAACTGATGTCCCAGTAGTTTCTCAAAAACATCAGCTGCTCATCCTCAACTAATGGAACAAGATTTAATGCCTCAACTTGCAATTCTTTCTCGAGTGTTCCTTTCACGTGATTTCTGCCACTTATGAAAACCCGAATATTATTTTTGCAGAACGTTTCTTTGATAAGCTGGATAGCTGTGCCCTGGTGCACAGCATCAATCTCATCGAAAGCATCTAGTAGAATGAAACATTGTTTTGTATAATTTTCCAAACTGTTTTGAATAATCTGTTGGATCGATTTTGAAAAAGCGGATTTAACGAGTGTGAGTATATCGGTGCGTCCCTCGTAGTTTTTGAACAACCTACTTAAGCAAATCAGATACACGTGTTTGTTGTAATCGGTTTGTAGTGAATATGTGATTTTTTTCATGAATGTTGTTTTCCCCGTGCCTGGTTTCCCTACTAGTATGTACCTATTCTGATCATACAGTTGCTCCAGCTTTGAAATAAATCCATCTTCTGTGAATTCTTTCTGTCCGTTTTGTGAGGTTAGCGTACGTTCCACATAACTACTGAAATCTGCTGCTGTAACCTTTTGAAGAAGCCTACGCACTTCTGCCTTTATCATTTGAACACACATATTCCCTTCGTAGCTGCTCAAAAAAGGTTTCTGATTTCCTTCCAGATTTGTAACCATGTGCCAGTTTTCAAATTCTTTTTCAAATACTACATGAAATTTTGCTTTATCACTAACCAAGCCACGATCCCTTTCATGAACCCACTTCCCCACAACCGATTCTGTAATGTTATCTCTCAGTGAGGAGAGTTTGTCAGGCTGGTCGGTGCATATTACAAGGCATTCAAAAAAGCTTCTCAAATCAGACTCTTCGATAAACCGAGGAAAACTTGTTTCACCGGATTTGTTTTGCAATAAGCGTTTGTCTACCTTCTTGCTGAAAATCACCTCTGATAGGCGTTTAGTCGTTTCGTCCTGGGTAATATAATGTGTTTGAAGCTCGTGCCATAACCATCGTTGATTGATTTCATCCTCATTTCCTGTAAATGTTTCTGAAAAGCGTACGGAGCTGTCTATCTTCAATATGGATCGTAAAGGAGTGGTGTATTTTCGTAAGACACTTTTTACTGCTCCGGATCTCTGAAGTTCGATTATAGCATCTTTAATGGCAACAGGTAATTCGTTTACCTTTATCAGTAAGGACAGAATTTGGTCGGCTTTGGGTACATATTTTTCAGTTTTTCTGATGAATACCTTATTTTCCAGTGGGTCATTCGAAGCACAGCTTTTTATGTCCATATGCTCTCCCAGCTCATGTCTAGTATTTTCATCAATCGTTTTATTGGTAAAGATAATAAATCGCTTGGTATAATTCCTGAGCTCACTTCGTTTCGAAACATTCAAGAACGATTGGATGTACATTGGCAGGGAAAATTGGCTGTTCTCTTCAAAACTTGAAGGGAAAAACTCTTTGTACTCAATTTTGGCTTTCGATGACTGACTGTGCTTGGCTTGAAAGAACCATACTTCCTTCCGATCGTCCAAAATCAGCACAGTGTCATCAAACTTACCGGCCTCCTTCATTTCCGTTGCCAGGCGGAACCGACGATCTTCGAGAGATGCAGCAACGAATAACGTAAAAGCAAGGTCTTTCTCATATGCGAAACCATGACTTGTCCGACTTCCACACCATGTGAACATTTTTGAAAGGGAAGATACCTCGGATGAATCCATATGAATGTAGCTGTAAATAGGAAAAATTGTCAATGTTAGTTCTAAAGCAATGTAAACCTTTAGTACATGAAGCTGGCTGTACAATAGAGTCTTAGTTGGTAATACAATTAGATCAATTTACTGAACGACAAATTGAGAGTCAATTCCCCTTTGCAACAACCATTCAAAGCGTGATGAAGGGCGAAAGTGGCGAAAAATATAAAAACGATGCGCTCGCTGTGGAAAGACCATTCTCAAGACGAACGTCGTAAACGACACACCTCAACAGAGCAGCAGCAGCACGGAGATCCAGTGACCGGGCGCGTGGAAATGCGACCCATGCGAGTCGCAACCGAACCGAATTAGGCAGCAGCAGCAGCTGTAAGTCCCCAGGGAGTTTTTGAGAGTTCTAGACCAACATTTGAAAAGGGCGGAAAAGCCAAAATTTAAACAAATCACTTTTCAGCATAATTTGATAAAACAACTCAAAAACATATGATTTTTCCTGACATTAGCTCAAAAATAAGTTTCCACTTCTGGAAAACAATAATTTAAACAAAGGCAGATTTCCACATCTGATTTTGATCACTTCATTTGGTTGTTCCGCCAATGATATTGCGCCTTTGAAAAAAGGACAAAAATACTCAAAATTGTTAACACTGCTGTATAAACAGTCGAAAACAGTATCTCGCCATTCATATTCATCAAATTTACTCCCACTTTTGATCGGGCGATTTTACCGAAACTACTTACACCGTTATTGAAAAGCCTTCATCATTACGTCGTGCTTCGGCGCCCATCAAAATGACTGAGTGGAAATCCGCCGTACACTTATTGCTCTTGTTGCGCACGGATGGTTCTTCCGCCCAAAATCAAATCGCGCGTTTTTTATTCTAATATACAATAAAGTCGCTGACTGACTGCAATAAGTAGCGATAATATGGCTTCAATATCTATTCAGGATATATTTTCTCCAATGAACCCACATTTAGATGACATGCAGCTGATAAAGCTTCAGTGATAAAAATGTTAGCGAGTGGTCTCAAATCTATTGACCGGCATAGGTTACAGCAGATAGATTCAGCAAAAGATGATATTGGGAGCCAGGCCGTGCACAGAATAAAACAATTCACACCGTCTTAAGCCAGAGGCTGCACAGACTGAACACTTATACGGGACGGGACGGGATCGCGTGGTATTATTAATATTTTTTCAAATTGAAAAGAACCTCTTTAAATCGGGTTTTTCAGTGTAACTTTCTTGTTTTTTTTTTAATATGTTTGATGTTCTACAAAGTTGTAGAGACTTCAAAACTATATACTTTTGTGGAAGACAGTATTGCGCTCTCTTCAAAATTTAACATAGAATATAATTTATTGTGTATTTTCTATATATATATTAAAAAAAATATCAAGAAAGTTTCACTGAAAACCCCGATTTAAAGAGGTTCTTTTCAATTTGAACAAATATTAAGAATACCACGCGATCCCGTCATGTTTCTTATGTGCTTCGATAGTGTATGAGTGATTATGAACTAAAATTGTACTAAAAAAGTTAAAAATGACCGTACTACCTTTGAATGGTGAGATAGAACTCTGCAGTCTTCAGAAAAGATATGCATTTTTACAGTGTCTGCAACTTTGCTGAACACTGTAAACCCAAGAAAATTGAAACAAGAAAGTTATGTCGAAAAAAACAGTTTTTAAGCTTGAAACTAATCGATAAACTATCAGTGCCGGGCCGACTCAAGACACAAGAGACTCTCCGGCAATCCCAGGGTCGGCTAGCTACTGGGTAATCAAGGGCTTTCGCGATACAAAAACTACAACACAAATCCTTCACTTTTCTTACATATTTTTATTAAAAATCCTAGTTGTGGCGTGTGCGTGTTGTTCTGTGTATAATTTGAGTGTTAATTTGTTAAGTGTGTCCTATATCTAACGGTGGTACCGGTACATACCGCTGCGTTGATGGTGCTGGGTTCGTTGGCCGACACAGCGACTCCTGTCCAGCTGTGCGGCCGGAAATCTCGCCGGATGGCAAGGCGAGCGGTTCTTCGGGCCGGTACTCGGCCGACGGGCCAGCGGGCGTTGCTGGGGGGGGGGGGGGGGTGCAGGCGTCTTCCCTCTTGGACGCAATCGGCCGGCCGTGGACTAACCACCTTAGACGGCCGAGAGGGGAAAGCTCCTTAACGTTTAGGCACGGGAACCGTTCCCGGTTCCACGGGCCGAGCCGTGTGCTGGACGGTAGACCTTTTTGAGGTCCAAACAAAAGAGGTCCTATTGGACGCAAACACATTACAAAATGTTCCAAAGAACAGTACAGGATATTTTCATTACCTGAGCTGGGTTTTTCTCCCAAGCATCCACTTAGCTCCTGCCAAGGGAAAGGGGGGGGGGGGGGGGGGTGCTCGTTTTCAACTTTCAAATCACTGCACTTTTAGAAAACACGTCTACAGCACACGGACGCCTGAGTTATTTTAAGAGGCCAAATTTAGGCAATGGCCGCTACAAATTACTTTTCTCCCATTCCGTCATTCTACCTTTTCCATTGCCGCTCATTGCTTCAGCCATGTCGAAAGATTGGTAGCAGGCAACAAATTTGCAGCGGTACTTGACCCTTTCACTACTGTGGTACTCTACTGTTATTACACGAGAAACGTGAAGGGTCCGACAAATACAACATTTTAAAAACAAAAATCAACAATTTGTAACCAAACGGTTACACTATCCACCACCCCGATGAAAAAAATGCGAAAGCACGAAGAGATTTTGCATTTTTTTTTTCAATTCACTCTCTCAAGTCATCTTCGGCCGCCATCGGTTCGTGGATGTACAACAAACATTTTAAAATATTTACAAAACTACAAACAACAACATATTAAAAACTGCTAAATACTATCGCGCGGTATCATAATTAAACTTTACAACAAATTCAAAATATAAATAATAAAACAAGCTAAAATAATACTTCCGTACGTGCACAATAAACATTTTAAAATCGGAAAACGAAATAAATTAAAACATGCAAAATATGTACACAAAAAAATATATAATCTTTTAAAATATCCCGTATCATGGGTAGACAACATTTATTAACAATTTACATTGATGCGCATCGAAAAAACAATTTTACAACCCTATTTACAAAAGATGTACAACACTTTAGATCACATTCCGCACGGCCGAATCCCCTGGCGGGATTGATTCGCCGGCGGGCAAACTGTTTGACGCAACAGTGACAGTGACAGTTTGCGAAATGTCATGAATCTGTCAAAGTGAACTGACACAGCATCTCTATCACGCTCGTTGAAAACTACTCTCAAGTGAGTAAATTATACTCACTTTCAAACTTTTGCTAAATCTGTCGAAGGTGAGTAACATGCATTTGTCAAAGTGAGTTGTTAACTACTCTGTCACATCAGATCTTTGCTTTACTCACTTTTGAGTAAGGCGTTTTTTCTACGAAAAACTCACTAGCCGTTGTGATGTGAAAAAAAAAACTAGTTGCAGGAGATTCTTGTGTGCCAAGATGAAACCCGACCAAAATTCTGAAATAGACGCTGAAATAGATCACGATCCGGCATCCAACAGGTGAGACTTGAAAAAAGCCATTTGAAGACATGTAAAACTGTTGTCGCCGGCGGAGCGGCGGAGCTGAAACAACACTTCTGGGAGGTTCATTTCCTTCGGCAACAATGCTTATTCGTAAGGGTAAAAGTAATTTGTGTTAAGTTTTTAATGAGTTGTAATGATCATCTGTTTTCTACTTTCAGTTTATGACTAACAACGGTGAAGATTAGGCTGATCAAGTGCGGTACATCCGCACATAGCTTGCATGAATCAGCCACTTCAAATGAGGCAACTGAACACCCAATCCAAAGCATCATCAAAGACCAAAGGAACTTTAAAGTGATTCTATAACTTTATTATAATGTTGTATTGTATATAATAAATACTATGTAGAATAAAAAGTAGACAAGATTTTTGCTCAACTTAATTTTTAATTATTTAAAAATGAATAACAATTCCAAAAACCATCTCGAGGACTATTTATCTACTCACTTTCGCTAGTTTTGCAAAAAAATATAAGTGAGTAAATACTACTCTCTTTCAACAAAATCAATGATTACTCTAAAGAGAGTGAATCCGCTTTACTCTCTTTTGAGCTGATGCACTTTGTAATGAAGTGAGTGGAATTCTACTCACTTTAGAGTAGTTTTCAATGAGCGTGTATTGTTCGTTATGTTGTTGTTTACTTTATGCTGTGCAGTTGGAATTCAACTTGAAGTGATAAAGTGAGAAAGTGGCCTTTTTCGTGTATTTGTGGTGAGTAGTACGTACGTTTATTGATGAAACATGTCGAAGACTGATCTTCGGATGTATGTGTTTTCTTTTAGGTGAATGAAACTCATTCATAGTTGGGTTTTTTGGCCAATGTGACGGCAATCTTTGCTCGGGAAGATTGGTCCATTGCCACCCATAAAGTCCCGGGACAACCATGATGACCATCTTGCTGCTGCAAGACGACATCAGGTAAGTAAAGTGTACACAATAAAATGACCAAACCATCTAATTTGGTTGGTATTGATTTTAGATTCTGGCCAATTTAATCAGTGGGCGATCCCCTCCCAACCGCTCCACAGGTGGAGGAAGGCGAAGGCAACTTCGTTTACCCCTCGCAACTCTCCCCCGGTCCTGCCAGGGCTGGTATGGATTCCCGTAATAAATCAAGGTAAGTTGGATCTAATTTCACACGCATGTTAGCCTTTCTTACGACCGATCGGAGTCTTTCATCCGTCGGTCCGACTTAACCAGAACTAACAGCTAACGATTCTCATAACAACTAACACAATCGACTAACAATTCCATAGTCCTTCGGTGTTATTTAATTGTTAAAAACGGTTCATTCTCTCTCTTTCCAGATCACTCCACTTCAGCGATGTTTGCCGCCGGCATCTGGGGAAAAAACAATACTCCCGCGGCTATCCGGATTTATGGCAAACTGCCGAAGAAAATTGAAGTGAAGTGGAAAGAAGCAACTGAATAAAGTTTTGAAATCTTAGTGGCATTTGTTTTTCTTTTTATTGAATGAAAAGACCTTTTGGGGGGTTCCAGGTGTGCGTCCGGAACGGGGAATATTCAATGAAGAGTAGATTTCCAAAATCGAAGTAGGTTCGCTGCACAGTTCTTTGGCCGTAGGTTCCGCTCGAAGATTTAGGTTGGCCTTTTTCCGGATCTTGAACGACCGGATCTGCTTTCGTAGGGATTCGGGGTTCGACGATTGTGAGTTTAAAGAATGGAAAGCTTCACCAGGTAAGTCTCGGGGAAATTTGAATGAAGGAAGCACCGACTTACTGGTGTCATAATCGGGAGAGAAATAACCAGAAGAGAAGCGTGACACAGGGCTCCTTTTCGTTCCCTTTTCGACCTGAAGTTGGTCTTCCGAATCAGATTCGGGCTCGCTAAAGGACATTTCAGAATCATCGGAATCGGAACTAGGGATGATCAACTCGATCTCTTCCTCTGGCTCTGATTCCGGCGCCCAATATTCGCATGTCGCGCTGGGGGGCAAATAACGAGAGTTAACATCGCAAGTGACGATGTTCATGTCACGCATAAACAGGTAGATTATTCGTTTAACTTTTAAGACGTCTGCTGGCATCATCACCCCCGAAGTCCTTTGCTCCCGTATGGTATGCAAAGTCTCTTCGAGGTCCAGCTCTAACTCCTCTAGCGGGTAGTTAGGATGCGTCGAGAGCAACGGACGAGGCATTTCGAAAGAGTCCTCCAAGTCCGACTCGTCCGCATCGTACGTCGTCGGCTGCCAATCAATTAATTTATAATTGGCCTTAGCCTTTGCTCGCCGCTTGCGTGTCATTGTATGAGAATCGGAGATGTGTTGTGGATGGGTAAAAATAAAATCATAAAACAATGGGACGGATCAAAACAAACATGTTAAAATAAATAGTGGGCTATTGTTGTCAGGATTGATTGGACAAGTAGGTAAAGTAAAGTTCAATTATGATCTATGTTTGGACAATGCATAAACGGTTCACGAAACACAAAATTTACCAACATCAACGAATTTTAGTACGGAAAAAACGACTATCGATTGTAAATGTGTCCGTGATGCGCTCAGGACCTCTTTTGAAGCAAAAGCTTCGATTAATCACAGTTTTATCACCTAAAGTGGCAGATCGCGCATGAGGGGAGACATACGTGCAAGCACGTATCCCTGCCACGTCCCGTCGGCAAAATCGTTAGATTTTTGTACACTACTTCGGTCCCTTGATTACCTTTCGCGGACTTTTGGCTGGGTGCCAAGTGAAACTTATCGGTCAATACTACAGTGCCGGGCCGACTCCGGACACAAGAGACTCCGGCAATCCCAGGGTCGGCTAGCTACTGGGTAATCAAGGGCACTTTCGCGATACAAAAACTACAACACAAATCCTTCACTTTTCTTACATATTTTTATTAAAAATCCTAGTTGAGGCGTGTGCGTGTTGTTCTGTGTATAATTTGAGTGTTAATTTGTTAAGTGTGTCCTATATCTAACGGTGGTACCGGTACATACCGCTGCGTTGATGGTGCTGGGTTCGTTGGCCGACACAGCGACTCCTGTCCAGCTGTGCGGCCGGAAATCTCGCCGGATGGCAAGGCGAGCGGTTCTTCGGGCCGGTACTCGGCCGACGGGCCAGCGGGCGTTGCTGGGGGGGGGGGGGGGGGGGTGCAGGCGTCTTCCCTCTTGGACGCAATCGGCCGGCCGTGGACTAACCACCTTAGACGGCCGAGAGGGGAAAGCTCCTTAACGTTTAGGCACGGGAACCGTTCCCGGTTCCACGGGCCGAGCCGTGTGCTGGACGGTAGACCTTTTTGAGGTCCAAACAAAAGAGGTCCTATTGGACGCAAACACATTACAAAATGTTCCAAAGAACAGTACAGGATATTTTCATTACCTGAGCTGGGTTTTTCTCCCAAGCATCCACTTAGCTCCTGCCAAGGGAAAGGGGGGGGGGGGGGGGTGCTCGTTTTCAACTTTCAAATCACTGCACTTTTAGAAAACACGTCTACAGCACACGGACGCCTGAGTTATTTTAAGAGGCCAAATTTAGGCAATGGCCGCTACAAATTACTTTTCTCCCATTCCGTCATTCTACCTTTTCCATTGCCGCTCATTGCTTCAGCCATGTCGAAAGATTGGTAGCAGGCAACAAATTTGCAGCGGTACTTGACCCTTTCACTACTGTGGTACTCTACTGTTATTACACGAGAAACGTGAAGGGTCCGACAAATACAACATTTTAAAAACAAAAATCAACAATTTGTAACCAAACGGTTACAAGCTAGTGTGTGCTTAAGTGTTACACTTTATGCTTATATTGGTGCTCATAACTTTGGAGATAGAATGTTTCCGTCTTCGACAAAGTTTCTCAAAATGGCTTAATCTACAATGTTTTAATAGAGGTCATTCGATTTGGACCACTAATTGAAAAAATATGTTTTCTATCTTGGTGTATTACCCCCTTAACCTAAAAAATGTTACACCTCTAAAAAGTACTTAAAAAACTATGAAACTTCTCCGAAGACACCAAATGGCTATAACCAATAGTTTTGCCGCAAAACCCAATGTCCCACTTTTTTTGAATTCGTCCCACTGTGCGACTGGAGCAGGAATTGAACCCACACTCCGAGGCTTACGATAGCCCTACCCGGATAAAAAAATTACCATTCATTACATGATAAATATTATTAACAAATGACTGGTTTTATTATTCACAATAATGGAACTGACGGAACCTTCGAAGGTTGACAACGATCCTACACTAGAACTCGGTGAAGCCGAACTGGACTTGAGCACTTCTCTTCAGCAAAGAGAGGTAACTAGTTTTAATTATGACAATTTACCGTCAACGTGAATAGCGTATTACCATTAATTTCTTCAGTTACAGAAATCTTAATTTATTGTCAAAATTTTAATCGCATGAAAAGCGCTTCAAAAATGAGCGAAATTCATAAAAATATTTTAAGCTCTTCATTTTTGGTTATTTTAGGAACCGAAACAAGTTGGAATGACAGCGTTAAAAGTGAAGAAATTTTTGGTAGTAACTATAATGTTTTCCGTAGTGATCGCGATTTAAACTTGACACAGAAAAAATCGTTGCTATCTCCTCCAATTTTAATTCCGAAATCATTGTCTACCCAAATTCAGAGAATTCGAACATGTGTGGGTTAAAGCGAATTTTAATGGTGATATTCATATTTTTGCAACACTTTACTTTCCCCCAGATCAAGCTTGTAAATCTACATACTAAGTCTTCTTCCATGCAGCGGAGGAAATCCTATCTAAACTTCCTCCCGAATATAAAGTACACCTTTACGGTGATTTTAATCAGAACAGTGTCGATTTCATTCTAGATTTCGAAAATGAGAGTATCCTTCTACCAGTCATAGGGGAGAATGAAACATTACAATTCATTTTTGAGAAGTTTGCATGCCTAGGTCTTAATCAAATCAATCATGTTAAAAACAGGAGAAATTGTTATCTAGATTTTTTATTGACAAACATTCATGAAGACTTTTGCGTAAATTTGCGTTGCGTTGCGTTGCGTTGCGTGGTAACGGAGTAATTCGTAGATTGCATACTGAAAGTTTTCATGTTAAAACTTCAATACTTCTATTCTAATTGCTTATGGAATGCTATTTGGGAAGGAACAGCTATCCAATCAGAGGTTGAAGTAAAAAAGACATGAGAACTTCCATTGCCGGCCACGCCCATCTTCTCCGTTACGAGGATAGGGAAGGATGTGATGATATGACACCTACTTTACAAGAGGTCAGCGACTCACCGACACTCCCATAGGTGTCATGGAGTTGGGTATTTGGAATGGGGTGATTTGGGAATCACTATAAGCGAGTGATGCGACAAGATTCAGATTGTGTAAGTATATTGTGTAGATGTGTTGGAGTTAGTGAAAGCGTTTTGGTATATTTAAATACCAACGTTGGGAGTGACATAGCTAAGAAATGTTGTCACTCCATGGGCCTTTTGGGTTCCGGGATGGGGCACAGGCATTTACACTGTGTCCTGGCTAACAAGCCTAGGCTTAAGCGCCATTGCTCGCTCTCTGAAACGATAAGAAACTCGTTATGTGGATGGGAAAGGATCGTAGGGAAGGGATAACTATTCATCGAGATGCCAGCGACTCACCGGCGCCCTCGAAAATAGAAAGGATATTGGATTTTGGTACAGGAATGGTCAGGAATTCAGTATGATTTAGTTATGCGTTAAATTTGTATCTTAATATGTTAAAATCGGTCGCTTTAATTGAAACCAAAAGTCGAATTGCGCTGAAAAATTCATCGATTAATTACTCCTAACTAACGAATAAATCGGAGTATGTAGATATAAAAGGAACAATCTCACCCATTTTGAAATTCGTCGTCAACGCTGGGCTGGAATTTTCGGAAAAAAATGCCCTGGAACGCCAGCGAACGACAGCGTCAGCCATCGGATGTTTGCCTACTGCCCAACGGTTTTGGCACTTTTCCTTGTGTAGCCGCATTGTCTTCAAACTTCCGACAAACGCGGAACACCAATCTTCTTTCTCCTGATTCTTCTAATTCATGAAGACTTTTGCGTAAATGAGTCGTTAGTGCCTTTGTGGAAAAACGAGGTTTTTCACACAGCAATCGAGTTTTCTGTGTTTCTGCATAAAAATCACTTTCCCGATGAAAGTGTTTACAAAAATGTTTTCGATTACAGCAGAGCAAATTATTCTAATATCAGACAAAAACTAAATAAAGCAAATTGGCAATCTGTCTTAAAAAATCAACAGAATATTGAAACTGCTGTTGAAGTTTTTTATAAGTTGTTACGGGAAATTATTCAGGAGAAAATCCCGGTTATTAGGAAGCGTAGAAGTTTCGATTCGAAGAATCCTATTTGGTTCAATAGGGAAATCATTTTAATCTTAAAAATCGTAAGCAAAAAGCACATAAAGCTTACAGAATTAATGAAAATCATGCCAATTTGATGAAATATTTGGATATATGTGATCAACTTAATGTTGCTATTTCTACAGCCTTTACTGAGTACAATCTAAAAACAGAAAATGAAATCAAATCATGTCTTAAGAACTTCTTCAATTACGTCAAGACTAAACTAAAATCATGTAGCTTTCCATCAAAAATGACATTAGATGAAAAAGAAGGAAATAATTCAGAAGAAATTTGCAATCTTTTTGCAGCTTTTTTCCAAGAAACGTATTCAAATTTTTCAGACAATGATCGTGATTTCGCGTATTTTTCACATTTTTCTGAATTTTCGAGAGATGTTGGTGTTAGCCATATTAATGTTCAAGACATTTTGCTAGGTCTTAAGGATTTAGACGGCAATAAAGGGCCAGGACCAGATGGAATTCCACCAGTATTTATGAAAAATTTAGCAATCGAGCTCACAACTCCTTTATTTTGGTTATTTAATATGTCACTCGATTCTGGTGTTTTTCCCAGGGAATGGAAAAAATCCTTCCTAATACCAATTTACATATAAGTCAGGCGAAAAATCTGATGTCTGCAACTATCGTGGCATTGCAATTATTTCATGTATTCCAAAACTTTTCGAGTCAATCATTAATAAAACTATGTTTGGCCAAATAAAAAATCGGATAACAAATGCTCAACACGGCTTTTTTAATTTGTAAATTACTCATTGAATGTAATGGATAACGGCAATCATGTTGAGGCACTCTACACTGACTTTAGTAAAGCTTTCGATAAACTTGACATTCCTATGTTGATTCACAAGCTTGAAAAAATGGGAATTGAAATAAGTCTTCTTACCTGGATTAAGTCATATTTAACTGATCGTCAGCAAATAGTAAAATTCAAAGATCAAAAATCTAATCCAATTCAGGTTACTTCGGGAGTACCCCAAGGCTCACATTTAGGTCCTCTTCTTTTTATTTCATATGTTAATGACATTTCTTTTGTTTAAAATAAATTGAGGATTCTTATATACGCGGATGATATGAAGCTATTCTTGGAGATCAATAATGACGATGTCTACATAGTTTTCCAGAATGAAATAAAAGTTTTTCATACCAAGTTATCCAGTAGTATTAGGAAGCGAATATGTTACACGTTGTGAGAAAATAAAAGATCTAGGGATTGTTTTAGACTCCAAACTGACATTTGTGGATCATTATAATCACAGAGAACAGACGTCTATCTTCGCTTTCTGCCTTGTGTAAAACTTTGTAACTGTCATATCAGTGTATGTGGTTATGCTTCCGTTGCGCGGCGCTAGCGTCCCATCACTTACATTGTTGTGTTGTCAAATTTATTTCCAGTGCTCGCCGTTTTTGGCCGTTTGGCGCTCGTGTCGCTTTGTGGGCTAGTGTATTTTAACGATGAACACTGCCATCGTGGGGTGAAATCGACTTTATAAGTGGGGCAGTCTCCGTTGGTGGCGTTGAAGTACACTTAAATCCTTTACACACGATTTCAACGTATTTTTGTTCGAGCTTAAATGTCTGTTCTCTGTGTTATAATGCAATTACTCATAGAGCAGGCAACATGCTTAATTTTATAAAACGTTTTAGCTATCATTTTCAAGATCCTTATACACTCAAAACACTTTATATTTCTTATGTACGTTCAATTTTAGAATACTGTTGTGTTGTTTGGTCGCCTTATACTAAAAAATATGAAGAACGCATACAGTCAACTCAACGTCAGTTTTTACTATATGCATTACGTAACTTAGGTTGGTCTGTAATGCCTCTGCCATCGTATGAATCACGTTGCTTGTTAATTAATCCACAGAGAACAGACATTTAAGCTCGAACAAAAATACGTTGAAATCGTGTGTAAAGGATTTAAGTGTACTTCAACGCCACCAACGGAGACTGCCCCACTTATAAAGTCGATTTCACCCCACGATGGCAGTGTTCATCGTTAAAATACACTAGCCCACAAAGCGACACGAGCGCCAAACGGCCAAAAACGACGAGCACTGGAAATAAATTTGACAACACAACAATGTAAGTGATGGGACGCTAGCGCCGCGCAACGGAAGCATAACCACATACACTGATATGACAGTTACAAAGTTTTACACAAGGCAGAAAGCGAAGATAGACGTCTGTTCTCTGTGTTAAATGGAAAACGCGCGAAAAGAAAAAAAAGTTAGCGATCCAAAAAAACACATCCAATACACCCCCGACATTACGAAACTCAGCTCGAATGATTCTTCTGTTCGTATGATTTTCAGAGTTGCAGTATCCTCAGTCACAGAGAACAGACGTCCAAGCTCATGTAGTGCTATTGTGTAAAGCATTGCAACGGTTGTTTTGAAATAACTGGGAATGTGGCCATTACGCGGCGCTTTCAAATTTCGAATCGGGGTACAAATTTGCCGTTGTTTTACCTTTTGGCGCAAGTGTCACCAAGTGTGCACCCTAGCACAGAGAACAGACGAACATGCTCGAACAAAATTGCTTGAAAATCTTGTGTAAAGAAAAAAACAAGCTCAGTAGCGACATCGACGGTGACTTTCCCACTCAAAAACTTGTTTCGACACCATGATGGCGTTTTCTAAAGAAATATTTCACTAGCGCACCTTTAAATTTTCCTACCCAGATTCTGAGCTGTATTTGCTCAAATAACAAGATGTTTATGATTATTTCATTAATCCAGCTACAAAATTTGAGCAACCCATTGATAATTTGTTTCAATATTTTCAATTAGAAACAAGTTGAACAATAATTTAATTTTTGTTTTCCAAGTTAAACCACAACATTCTCTTGGTGGAACTATACTAGGGTGCACACTTGGTGACACTAGCGCCAAAAGGTAAAACAACGGCAAATTTGTACCCCGATTCGAAATTTGACAGCGCCACGTAATGGCCACATTCCCAGTTATTTCAAAACAACCGTTGCAATGCTTTACACAATAGCACTACATGAGCTTGGACGTCTGTTCTCTGTGACCCTAGTATAGTTCCACCAAGAGAATGTGGTGGTTTTACTTGGAAAACAAAAATTGAATTATTGTTCAACTTGTTTCTAATTGAAAATAATGAAACTAATTATCAATGGTGTTCGTTTGTACAATTAATCACTGGTTCAGGAATCGTCGGATAATCGCGCTTAAAAGAATTGAACTCGCGGAGTAACTTTGACGGAGATAGTTAGTTTTATTGGTGCTTAAATTTGTTCACAATAGTTCACTATGCAAACACTCGATTTGATGTATCGAAAAATGGACTGTATCACTTGGTGGTTTATTTCTGACTAACTATGTACACTGTGACAGAGTGGCTGCTGACCGCGTGCGATGTTTTCTGGACATCGGTTTTCTACCTGCGGTCGGCTCTATCGACGATCGTGAGGCGATCGATACGACCTAGAAATGTGCAACAGACTGATAATTTGTGTTTGATAGAACGGTACAACTATAACTGCTATCAATATTGCTCGGACACTAGCTACCTAATTGACTTTGTCGTGTTGGTCAGTCGATTAGAATTTGTACAGTAGTGATCAAAATTTTACAATCGATATTTGGCGCAAACATACCGGCCGCCTTGAAATGACCAAATTTCAAAACAAAACTCTTAACTAACTTAATGTCTAGTGCTATAGGATAAGCATATGGGTTACTATCTACACTTTCAATCACTACAGCAACGTCGAACGGGACCGATAATCTGCTTGCGGTGTCTTGGGTTGATGGGATTCACTGATGCTGATGAAGTTCACTCTCGTCTCGTCACCTCGTCCTTCCTTTACGCACGAATTCGCTCACACGGCCTGTGTAGCATCGTCCATTTGTAAGGCTTGTCCACGAGTTCCTCCAGTACTCGTCTTCGGTGGGAACCCAGTCGACCTCGGTTGAGGGATTCTTCAATGAAGTGCTATGAATGAGATGAGAGGCGATTTTTTAACTGGAAAAATGAAAATGATAACGACTTCCCTGGTTTGCGGAGGCCGTCCGCCTCCGCAGACGCCGAAGCGTCACCGACGATTCCGTTGACTTTTCTTCTGGCATCGCTGCATCTCCAGGGTTGAGGGTGTGTCGAAGGAATTCCTGCTAGCAGCCATCCCAGGTTCGCTTAGAACAGTGCGAATTGTCGGTTGAAGCTGCTTGCACCAAACGATGGACTTCGGTACGGTACCCTGCTGATCAAACGGAAGGGTGTTTGATTGCACGAAAAGATGAACAACATGCAAGACACGTAACTTTGTGTGGGGATTCCTAAACCCCCACAGAATACTTGACGCAACAACTTCATAGAATGACATGAACAGGAACTGAGTTGAGATTGAACCGAGGGGCATCTGGGTTACGTGGACATCATTGGAGGTTGGCAAACGGAGCTTCACGAAATCGGATGGGCGGCTCCGGCCGCCGTCGACGAACTTGGCTATGGAGGACAAACATTCTCTGAGCTTTTTGACTATAATTTGAAAAACAAAGACTTAACTGGGACGCGGAGACCCGAAGGCCTCCGCAGCGCCGGAGGGCGCTCGATGGAGAAGGAATCAATCCTCCTCGAGAGTTGGTGTTGACGTTGCTTCGTTGTCCTGTATTGGCAGGACACACACTTTAGAGATCGCTCGAAGAAAGTCTCCATCCTTCGTGCGAACTTTGACGACACGGATGTTGCCGTCCTTCCCTGGGTGAATCTCAGTGACCCGACCCAGTCGCCATTTGAGAGGTGGTACGTTGTCCTCGGATAGCAGTACCATAGTGCCGACGAAAAGATTGTTCCGTTGCCTGGTCCACTTTGTACGGGTGTGCAGGTTCGACAAGTACTGAGTAGACCAACGATTCCAAATTCGTTGGAGGAAATACTGCACACGCTGCCACTTTGAAAGTCTCGATTCATTTAGGTCTTGCAATGACGGTTCTGGTATCGCTGTGAGAGGCCTTCCCACAAGAAAATGACCGGGAGTAAGGAACTCCAAGTCATCCGCATCGTTAGAGAGCGGAGTGAGAGGCCTTGAGTTGAGGCACGCTTCAATTTGTACCACTAGAGTGGCCATTTCATCCGATACGAGAACTGTGTTGCCTAGGGTACGCTTAAGATGTTCCTTCATCGACTTTACGGCAGCCTCCCACAGGCCACCAAAGTTGGGTGACTTCGCCGGGATGAATTTGAAGTTGATGTTCTCCCAGGAAGTTTCCTCGGACACCCCCTTCACGAATTCTTGGTTGTTGAATAGTTTGCGAAGCTCATCCAACTCACGCCGAGCTCCGACGAAGTTCGTGGCGTTATCGCACATGAGTATTTCAGGCCGACCTCGGCGAGAGACGAACCTTCTCAGTGCGGCGACAAAAGCTTGAGTTGTGAGGTCTCCAACGACCTCCAAATGGACAGCTTTTACAGCAAGGCATACAAACACAGCGACGAAGCACTTAATAGGACCACCCTTGCGATATGGATATTGAATGTAGAACGGACCGCAGTAGTCCACCCCAGTGCGCAGAAAAGGTGGAGCCGGAGTGACACGTTCTGCTGGTAAGTCCGCCATGAGTTGTTCGTGAGCCGTCGGTCGTGCCCGAAAGCATTTGATGCAACGATGTATGACCTTGCGGGCCAGATTACGTGCTGATAATGGCCAGTACTTCTCTCGCATGCTGGCGATTAGTAGTTGTTGTCCAGCGTGCAGGTTCTTCAGGTGGTAGTGAGCGGCGATAAGAAGCGATAATGGATGGTGATTATCAAGAATGACGGGATGCTTCCGTCCGACCGAAATGTTGGCGTTCCGCAGCCGGCCGCCGACCAGGATGATTCCGTTCACTAGGTGTGGAGCTAGTTTTCTTAATCGCGATGTGGGTTTCACTTCACCAGTTTTGCGTAGCGCTACTAGATCTTCTGGGAAGGTTTCTTGTTGCGCTATGATTAGTAGTTGACGCATTGTCTCTGACCGTTCTTCATGCGTCAGAAGTCCTAATCTTCGATCATCAGGACTTCGGCAATTATGAGCGAATCTTCGAACGAGAGAGAGGATTCGAACTAAATCCTGAAGTGACGAGCGTAGACCGAAGATCGGGTTGGGTTCGACAACTTGAGCTGGGACCGTCACTGTTGTTCTTTCTTCGAGTAGTGAAGAATCCAAATCCTCCAGGTTGATTGTAGCGGTTTTCGGCCATGAAGAGTTGTCCAAGCACAGCCATGGTGGTCCTTGCCACCACAGTTCGTAGTCCTTCAGTTGATCTGGAGTCATTCCTCTAGACAAAACGTCCGCTGGGTTTTCCAGCCCAGCGATATGGTTCCAGATGCCTCCACGGGTGATGTGCTGTATCTCGGACACTCTGTTGGCAACGAACATGTTCCAGCGTGACGGAGCAGCAGCGATCCAGCACTTAACGATCATAGAGTCTGTCCAAAAGTACGGTTGTGCCGTAATCTTGAGGCTTTGGATGACCTTCTCAAACAAATGCGCACCGGTGAGTGCTGACGACAACTCTAGGCGAGGAATAGATGTTTGTTTCCGCTTCCTCTCCAGATCTTCGAGCGGAGCCACTCGAGACTTTGCTGTAAGTAGTGCTGATGTGACCGTACCGTCGAACGAAGTGCACCGCAGATAGATGCAGGCACCATACGCTTTCATGGACGCATCACAGAACATATGGAGTTCAGCAGATATTGTGTCACTTCCAAAAGCAACCCAACGAGGAACTTGAAGATGAATCAGGTTCTGCAAACTTTCTCTGAATTCTCTCCACCAGGATTGAAACTCGTCTGGCAAAGTATCGTTCCAGGAACACTTTGTTCTCCAAAGATCCTGGAGAAATATCTTGGCTGGAACTAAACTAGGTCCAACCAGGCCTAGTGGGTCGAAGAGCTTCGCGAAATCAGACAGGATGATCCTCTTAGTGATCTCAATAGCGGGGTTCCACTGAGGCACAGTGAACCGAAAAATGTCCGATCGGGGTTCCCATTTGATTCCAAGGGTCTTAACGGTGGGGTTTGAGAGTTCGAGGTCCAAAGACGAGCGATCGTCCCGCAGATAGGGTGGAATTTGATCCAAAAGTTCCCGAGAATTTGAACTCCATTTTCTCAAAGTGAGTCCAGCTGTGCCCAGAACGTGAATCAGGTCCTTAGACAGCTGAATCGCCTCTTCAACGCTGTCGACGCTCTTCAGCATATCGTCCACGTAGAACTCGTAGATTATCGTGTTTGCGGCGACAGGAAACTTAACCCTTTCATCTTCTGCCAGCTTTCTCAGGCAGCGTGTTGCCAAGTACGGCGCCGAAGACGTCCCATACGTGACGGTCGTCAGTACGAAGAATCGAATCGGCTTGGTTGAGTCTTCTCGCCACAAAATGCATTGAAGCGAGTGGTCCATAGGGTGCATCTTAATCATCCTGTACATCTTCTCGATGTCAGCCGTCATTGCGAATTTTCGAAGACGAAAGCGTAGTGTAATCGAAGTGAGGTCCTCCTGGACTACAGGACCCACCATCAGAGCTTCGTTTAGCGAAACTCCAGATGTACTTGCACACGAGGCATCAAATACGACGCGCAGTTTGGTGGTCGTGCTGTCGGGCTTAAGTACCGCATGGTGCGGCAAGAAGTACGTGACTGGAAAAGTGATCAACTCTCGTGGTGAAGTCTCTCGCATGTGTTGCATGCGAAGATACTCGTCGATAAACTCGATGTACATCTTCTTCACGGTAGGATCAGTATCCAATCTTCGCTCCAGTGCCATGAAGCGACGAGTGGCAATAGCTTGAGTGTCCCCTAGGCGATCAATCAAGAACTGCTTCTTCGGTAGTTGGACGACGAATCGGCCACTAGAATCCCTCTTCGTCGTGTTCTCGAAATGTGTTTCACACGCTGACTCCTCCAATGACAGCGTGCTGGTAGTGCGACACGATTCCAGCTCAAAGAAACGTGCCAATCCTTCTTCAATTTTCTCGGTTGCGCATGCTGATACCGCGGGTAAAGATGCAGACTCGTCCGGAATGCCTCCGGAAACAATCCAGCCCAGCAGGGTGTTCTGCAGAATTGGACCGGAATCTTCTAGTTTGATTTGACGCTCGGCGATCATCAGCTCCAGGTACACTTCAGCTCCAATTATCAGGTCAACTTTTTCGGATTCGTTGAATGTCGGATCAGCCAACACTAGCTCCTTCGGCACGTTCCAGGATCGAATATCGATGCTTCGCGTTGGAAGATCGACTGTTACTTGCGGCAGCACGTGGAATTTGAGATTCGTCACGTACTTAGTGACAAGCGAATGAACCTCAGCGAACACTGCTTGAGTGGAAGCAGTTCGCGACCCACCAATTCCAGCAATCGGTAAGTGTTCACGAATTCGCTTGAACTTAAGCTTTTGCGAAATGGCTTCAGACATGTAGCATCGCTGGGACCCAGAGTCCAGCAATGCATGAGCGAGCAAAGAATTACCGAACTGATCGTAAAGATTTACGACAGCGGTAGAGAGCAAAACAGTGTGTGAAACGTGTCGTGTTGTTGCAAGAGGTGCAGTGTGGTAACTTGTACAGTCATGACTCGCTGGTTGGGGGCTTAATAGTTGGGTGGCTTTTTAGTTGGGGCCCCGTTAGTTGGGCTGTCAGCCAACTAAAAAGTACCTGGATGTCATAATTCAATGTCAAACTGAAAATGACAACCAATCTATAATTCCGAGGGGCGAGCTAATGAGTTTTTGGTTTTTTAAACTTTACTGATAATCGAGAAGAATTTCTATTTCATATTTCTTAAAAAAAAAAGAATATGTACAATTACTTCGAAACAAATGCAAAACATCGGCAATCCTTATTTTGTCGATCATTGAAAGTGTTTTGTGCTTGCTTTTGGTCCGGGTGGATTCATAAACATCTATATTTTCACTTCACCGACTGAAAATGGGTGAAAATAATTATTTCTCGCATTGGTCATATATGTATCTTGCAAAACGTATCAGTTTTGCTCTAAATGTAAAACAAATTGAAAAAAATTCCTTTTTGCTTCCAACCTAAACATGATTAAAAAAAACAATGCGTACGCCCCTTGTGCTGCTGTCACTTCACCCAACTAGCGAATCGAATTCGTTGGTTGGGTGGAGGTTGTGGCTCAACGAGCGGGTTCCGACTGAACTGGGGCAGTCTGTGGCGGAAATGTGTGATTGAGCATTACTTGCATTTGTGGGAGTTTGTGGATCTGTGCGTCCACCTTGTGTAGGCTGAGTGTGTGTTGAGTGACCGTTTGGTATTGGCTTAGCTTGTGGTGGTTGCGTGTTCTGTCCTTGTGGCTTCTTCATCGGTGGATTCCCATTTGACTGTCCAGATTTGTTAGACGGATTCGCGGTGGTCGATGAGTTCGCGTGAAGCAACGAGTGGTGACGTTGACCACAGTGGAAGCACGATCCTCTGGTGCAGAATCGCGCGATGTGTCCTGATGACAGGCAATTCAAACAAAGCGAATGTTTCTTCACGGCATCGACCCTCTCCGAAATCCGCAGATTCGAAAATTTGGTACACTTAAAGGCGGAATGTGCTGACTCTCCGCAGAATGGACAGGAACTTGACGGTTGTACTCCAGTATGGCTTATCGATGGACGAACAGGCTTCCTTACTTCAGGTTGGAACTGTTTTCCAGGGGTGATGGACTGCAACACCGAACAGTGACTCTTCAGGAACTTGACCAAGTCTTTGTACACTGGAACTTCCTTGGAGTTGTAATGCGATTCCCATTGTCTTAATGTTGTAGGATGCAGACGCTTGCAGAGCATGTACTGCAGTAGCGTACTCCAACCATCTGTGTCTTCACCGATCTTGGTGAGCATCTGGAGGTTCTTTTCAAACCCATTGACGAGCTTGCTCAACGTCTCGAAACTTTCTTGGCGAAGTGGTTCGAGAGCGAACAAAGAATCTAGGTGCGTCATCACCAAAAGCTTCTTGTTCTCGAAGACGTTCTCTAATGCTTCCCACGCAATAGCGTAATTGGCGGAGGAAATATCAATTGATGCAATCTCTTGGAGTGCATCTCCGGTGAGAGATGTGCGTAGATATGTGAACTTGTCCATGTCGGACAGGCTAGTATCGTTGTGGATCAGGTTCTTGTAGGTATCACGGAACGTTACCCAATCCGAAATCTTCCCGCTGAAGGTTGGAAGCTTCAACTCGGGAAGTTTAACTTTAGATTGCGGTACAGCTGGAGCAGCTGCCATCCGCTGACGTTGCGACTCTTGGCTCGAGCCTGCTTGGAGTTGCTCAAACATGAGCTGCTTCAAATGGAAAACTTCGTTCTCGAATTCCTTCAAGATTTTCGCATTTTCACGATCACGCTGCTTTTTGATCTTGATGTGACGTTGCAGCTTGGCTTCTTCCGTCTCCTCTGTGTCGGTCGAAATCTCATCTTCAGCTGCATCGTCGGTTAGCAACTCGATTTTCATTCGCACATTGAAGAACTTGTCACAGATTTCATCCAATTTGGCAATGCGTAGGTCCAGTGCACGACGATCCACACGATCACGGTTGGCATGTACAAATTCCTTCAGGTTCTCCAGGGAATTCAGCAATGCACGCTCCTGCTTGCACAGCAGCCGCAAATCATCATTCGCTGGCATAATGAATCACAAATAGGTCACTTTGACACTTAAGCACTTCACTCGATCGCGGAACTCAAATCGACCACGCGGTTTGACTAGACAATGGAGCTATTGATTGGGAATAGGACAAAGCAAACCAACCTACAAAGCGAAAAAAGCCAACAGAGATGGTGGAAAGGTCAGGGCTCAACTCAGCAAAAATGATTTGGATGACACAATTAGATCATGCAAGCAATTAAATTGAATCTTTATTGATGTAACTTCGATTCACTTTAGCTCAAGTCACTTTCCATCGGCGGCGATCTCACATGCATCAAAGATTCGCGCCACAGACAAACCTGTTTAGCCCTCAGTACTTATCCTGATTTTGCTCCACAGATCCGTCCGGTTCCACTAGAAATTCCGATGGCAGCTTCAGATCCGTCAGGTCACTTCGCAGGAACAACTGGAACAGCAGAATGATGGCAGGAACACACTTAAAGATGAGGACGCCCGTGTCCTATTGTTCTCCCTCGTGGAGAATACTCAGCGACCACGTGGCTTCTCACAAACGGTGCCAAAATTCACTTCACTTTCGCGTTTCCCGACGATCCGGCTCGATTCGGACCAAAGATGTTCGTTTGTACAATTAATCACTGGTTCAGGAATCGTCGGATAATCGCGCTTAAAAGAATTGAACTCGCGGAGTAACTTTGACGGAGATAGTTAGTTTTATTGGTGCTTAAATTTGTTCACAATAGTTCACTATGCAAACACTCGATTTGATGTATCGAAAAATGGACTGTATCACTTGGTGGTTTATTTCTGACTAACTATGTACACTGTGACAGAGTGGCTGCTGACCGCGTGCGATGTTTTCTGGACATCGGTTTTCTACCTGCGGTCGGCTCTATCGACGATCGTGAGGCGATCGATACGACCTAGAAATGTGCAACAGACTGATAATTTGTGTTTGATAGAACGGTACAACTATAACTGCTATCAATATTGCTCGGACACTAGCTACCTAATTGACTTTGTCGTGTTGGTCAGTCGATTAGAATTTGTACAGTAGTGATCAAAATTTTACAATCGATATTTGGCGCAAACAAATGGGTTGCTCAAATTTTGTAGCTGGATCAATGAAATAATCATAAACATCTTGTTATTTGAGCAAATACAGCTCAGAATCTGGGTAGGAGAATTTAAAGGTGCGCTAGTGAAATAATTCTTTAGAAAACGCCATCATGGTGTCGAAACAAGTTTTTGAGTGGGAAAGTCACCGTCGATGTCGCTACTGAGCTTGTTTTTTCTTTACACAAGATTTTCAAGCAATTTTGATCGAGCATGTTTGTCTGTTCTCTGTTCCTCAGTGTAGCCACAGACAAACAGACGTAACACCTTGAACGATTTTCATGGAAATTCATCGGCCAGTTCACACTACCATCACAGAGAACAGACGAACATGCTCGAACAAAATTTTCTAAAAATGTTGTGTAAAGAAAAAAACAAGCACAGTAGTGACATCGACGGTGACTTTCCCACCTAAAAACTTGTTTCGACGCCATGATGGCGCTAACCCATGAATTATTTCACAAGCGCACTTTTGAATTTTCCTACTCAGAGAATGAGTTGTATTTGCTCGAATAACAATAAGCGTATTGCACGCTAAGAAAATGTTACTCTAAAATGAGTAAGATTCACACAAAACTGAGCTAAACTGGAACAGCTCAAAAAATGAGTAAATTGCATTTCCATCGATAGCGCTGGCCCAAGTGCAAAAGTCCAACCAATTTAAGCCGTATAATATTCTTCACATCAGCAAGAATATTATACAGCTTAAACTGATAAGATTTTCGCACTTGAGCCAGCGCAAGCGCTGGAAAAAAAATTTACTCAATTTTGAGTTGTCCCACTTTAGCTCAGTTTTGTGTGAATTTTCTGACCGTGTGTAATTTCACTAATTTAACAACAAAATTGGAGCAACCCATTGACAAATAGTTTCAACGTTTTGAATTAAAAATGAGTAGAGCAACAATATAATAATTGTTTTCCAAGGAAAACCAACACATTCTCTCTGTGGAACTATACTAGGGTGCATACCTGGTGACACTAGCGCCAAAAGATAAAAACGGCAAATTTGTACCACGATTCCAAATGTGGCAGCGCCGCGTAATGGCCACATTGCCAGTTATTTCAAAACAACCGTTGCAATGTTTTACACAACTGCTCTTGATGAGCTTAGACGTCTGTTCTCATTGCTACCATCACCTGGTGGAAAAGTTGCACGAATCACTGTGTTGTGCAATATCGTCAATAGAAGGCGCTACTGTAAAACGTCAAACGCATAGAAAAACGATGCGCGCGCCTCTGATTGTGAAAGCCACAACTATGAAAATTTAAAATGATCGTTAAAAGCGTGGTCGATGGAAATTTCGCAAGTGTTACGTCTGTTTGTCTGTGGTGTAGCGTTACATCCGCGAAAGAAACCAGTTTGATTATCACACCAAAACTGCAGGTAATAAGTTACGTAAAAATCTCTAAGATATATAAATCACCAGCAAATCAATTACCAGGTAAAACACAAGTTTTCTTCGATGTTTGATATTTGTTACTTTATGTGCTGATACATTTCTGCATGTTGATTGTATAATTTGTCCATATGATCACATCAAACACATGCAATTTGACTGCTGAGACTGAATGAATGTTAATTTTATACTAATATGTCCGAATTCCATCGTAAAGTTTCCTCAATTTTTTTCTATTTCCCGTCAGCATGAAAATTTTCTTTTCTTCGAAGAAACTATGCGCCGAAATTTGCCCACTGGTCTCATGTTTTTCAATAGCCCTAAGGTCACAATAATTATAGATTCCCGAGACAAACAACCACATAACTCAAGTAGGAATGTTCTGGAATAGGACAACATCACTGAATTAATTAATGTTAAAACATTTGTGACATTTTGCGAGCAAATTCGTGCCTCAGAAGAATTATCTTCCTTTTCCTTCTCATGTCGGCAAATATGGGCGTGGCTAGCAATGACTTCTTTCTAAGAATAACCTTCAATTGGATGTTGTTGTTTTTTAACAGTTATTGTAATTGGAACAATAATTCAAAATAAAGTAAATTATGGTAGCTTTCAGTTGAAATCTAACAATTACTCCATTATTACTGGACTGGAGGTTTTAATCGAATGAAAATGCTGAATTTCTTAAAGAGATTTGAAAACGGTTTTAGATAAAAGCTCTGGCATATGTTACAACTAGAATTGAAGATATTCATATATGCACTCCTGAACAATGTAGCCCAACATGTTTTGGAGGAACTTGTAACCGTTCGGTTCCCAGTTTACACTTGCTGGCTCCACCGCAAGTCCTTTTTCCATCCCCCTCCCGATTACAACCCTGAAAGTAAAAATTCAAACAAACAGATGGCACTCACTTGTTGATGACTGGCAAGTGAGTGAGCCTGTTTCATTTTCCCCTTGTTTCGGACATGTACGTCAAACGAAAGTCGAACAGTTTGAGCGTGGGTAAATAGTACTCACTGATTTCAAAGGAAATCTGACTCATAGATGTCGCTAGAAGAAAACGGAGTTTAGGGTGTGGAAACACTAACAAATAGTACCGATGTGTCAAAAATAGTAAAAAAAAATAAAAAGATTGGTAAAAGAGGAATTTCTCTATAAAATCCCCCCATCTTGGCGGAGGAAATTCTCTTGTGAAGCTGATTCTCGAAAAGAATAGCAGTGCGCGCGTGACTCAAGCAAATTATTCGAGGTGTGAAAAGTTAACCTCGAGTGGTGAAAATTTGTCTAATTTTAGTTTGTTTTTCTTTAAATTTTAGAATCTAGGTGGCATTTGTTAGTAAATTGTTGAAATCAATTGTTTTGTTAGTACCTACAAACAATTCGTATATTTGAGGTTAGTTGTGTAAAAATGTTGTCAATGTGTATATCTAAATCTAAAATGTATTAAAATTATCACAGAAAAAGTATCATGCAAGTTACATGCCACAAACCACAAGTAAAACAACAGATTAAAAAGTGATAAAACAAGAAAAAGGTAATTATGACTAGATAAAAAAGTGATAGTGTTAGAGGTTAGGTTTGGGACGTCACGGGTACTAATCCAAGGTGATTAGGTCCATATTGGGCCTTTTTCTTTCCGTTTCGTTTATATGAGCTTCTAAGCAGTGCCGAAACCGGGCTCGTTAAGCTACTCGAGTGGACAGCGATGAAGTTCGACGGTACCTAGTCCAGAAAGTCCGATCTCCAAGCCACCACTGGATCGAATACCCCGGCATTATCAACCGTTCGCCATTGTTGCCACCAACGACGTCCAAGCCCATCCGCCATCTTTGCTCAACAACCAAGCATCGAGGTCCGTTGTCCTGAAGCGGTAGAACCATTGATGTCCCTACGGTCTACAGCCGACAAGCAACCATAGCTCGCAATCACCAACCAACAAACCACCCCCCCCCCCCCCTCCTCGGCTCGACAATCTGCTGGAAGCCGATGAAGGGGAATGCACCACCAGCGTTCGGCTATCGCCGGTTCCAAAGCACCGTCAGCGCTCGGCTACAGTCGGCCTCAAAGCAGCGTCAGCATACGGCTACCGCCGGTCGCAAAACTCCGCCAGCGTTCGGCTGCCGCCGGTTCCAACGCCAGAAACACCTCTACAACCAACTCGCTACCACCAAGAATCCGGATTCGCACCCCTGCATGCTGATACAGATAAGTACCCTATTAAGTGACGATCCCGTAATAAACCATTGTAAATAGAATAGCTTCCATGGTAGCACTATATTTAGAGTGAGCAATCCTGGAATTACCGAATTTTAACCACTTTTGCCTTGTTCGTATTATCGGGGTTCGAAAAGGAACCGTCCAAGCCTCGCTTTTCGAGTGATTAGTTTCGGTTCAGCGTGTAAATCCTCTTCGTTAAGTTTGGACACTCTCACTCCGACAATAGTTCATCTATGGCACAGTTTTCATTCTTTTTCGTTCCTGTTCCGATTTGAGTACCATTCATGCCCGTATATGTATGGGGAAAGAAAGTCATTCAACGACCCTGTAGATACCCACCCCGAGCTAGCGAGTTACAAACTTCTGGAATTGAATGAATCCTTAAATTCCTGGTGAAACTTATGGAATTTTGGCAAAAACAGTTTGATCGATGAGCTCAGAAATGAACAAAAGATTCTTGAAGAAATGTTTTAAGGAACGCTTTGAACAAACTTCTGGATTTATTTCAAATACATAATACTCTTGAAATAATTACACCATTTTTTTTTTATTATCACGTGGAAAGAGATTTTTTTCAGAAACTCTCAAATGAGCTCCATCATAAACTCTTTCGGATTTCAGCGAAAAGCTGCTGAACAAATGACGTCATAACTACCTCCAGTAATTTCATCTCGCATTTGTAACAGAAATTGTTCTGCCAACTCTAAAATAACTTAACTTGCGATTAACTCGAGATAAACTAATTCAAGGGAACACAATGCACTGTGTGTTATCGTATTTTGATCCAATAAACTTATTTCACACATTTAATCATAACCAGTTTTTGAATTCGTGGATAAAGGGTGATATAATTAAACTGAAATATTAAATGAACGAATATTGCAGTACCACTATTAAAACGTATAGTAATGCGGAAATACAAAAACTGCAAAACGGTGAGTCGATAAGGAGAGCGTCCAATATAGCTCTGGTCCTCACAAGTTCCTACCTCATGCTTCCACGGGTCAAGAGATGACAAAGACCGCCAGCTAAGAGTTGTGTGCTTAGCTGGTAGTGCAGCCTGGGCACTGTTGTCCTTCTGACTTCAGCTAGATTGAGGAGGTACGATCCGAGTGTCTGTTCACCAAAGAGGTGCGGCTCAAACAGCGTCTGTTCTGGCATCCAGCGGCTGAGTAAGAAACGCTGCACCACGCCCAGCTAGATCCAAGGTGGTAGCCCCATCAGCGTGGTCATCCCAGTGTTGGTTGGGACGTTAAACAGAACTGGCACGATGGCCCTCCGGCGAGACAGGAGTGTTGGCGTAGGCCCAATAAGCCACCCGTAAAAATCCCCATTGCGAATAACATAGGAGAAAATACGACTCGATACAATCGGCAAAGACCCAGGCGACGAAATAAGGACTACGATTGGAAACTTGGAACATGGAATTGCAAGTCACTAGGTTTCGCAGGATGTGACAGGATAATCTACGACGAACTACATCCCCGCAACTTCGACATCGTGGCGTTGCAGGAACTTTGTTGGACTGGACAGAAAGGTGGAAAAGCGGGCATCGAGCGGCTACCTTCTACCAAAGCTGTGGCACCACCAATGAACTGGGAACAGGATTTATAGTGTTGGGCAAGATGCGACAACGTGTGATCGGGTGGCAGCCGATCAACGCAAGGATGTGCATGTTGAGAGTTAAGGGCCGTTTCTTCAACTACAGCATCATCAACGTCCACTGCCCACACGAAGGGAGACCCGATGACGAGAAAGAAGCGTTCTACGCGCAGTTAGAGCAAACATACGATGGTTGCTCGACGCGTGACGTGAAAATCGTTGTCGGCGACATGAACGCGCAGGTAGGAAGGGAGGAAATGTACAGACCGTTAATCGGGCGAAACAGCCTGCACGCCGTATCGAATGATAACGGCCAGCGATGCGTAAACTTTGCAGCCTCCCGTGGTATGGTAGTCCGAAGCACCTTCTTCCCCCGCTATACCACGTTCTAATCGACGGTAAATTCTTCTCGGATATAACCGACGTCCGCACATAGTGGTTTCTGTGGTCGCTGTATGTATGCGCTCAAAACTTTCGACAGTTATCACCACGCGTCGAAGTCGAACGCCGCGGCTCAACATCGAGCAACTTCGTAACGTAGAAGTGGCTCAAGACTACGCGCAGCAGTTAGCAGTGGCCCTACCAACGGAAGAGCAGCTTGGCGCAGCTACACTTGAAGATGGCTGGAGGGACATCCGATCCGCCATAGGTAGTACCTCGGCTACAGCACTAGGCTTCGCGACTCCGAATCACAGAAACGACTGGTACGACGGCGAATGTGAACAGTTGAAAAACGAGAAGAATGCAGCATGGGCGAGAATGCTGCAACACCGTACGAGAGCGAATGAGGCACGTTACAAACAGGCGCGGAACAGGCAGAACTCAGTCTTCCGGATGAAGAAGCGCCAGCAGGAAGAACGAGATCGCGAAGCGATGGAAGAGCTGTACCGCGCTAAGGACACACGAAAGTTCTACGAGAAGCTGAACCGCTCGCGCAGAGGCTTTGTGCCACAAGCCGACATGTGCCGAGATAATCACGGGAATATTCTCACGAGCGAGCGTGAGGTGGTCGAGAGGTGGCGGCAGCATTACGATGAGCACCTCAATGGCGACGTTGCAAGTACCGAAGGTGGCGTGGTAACAGATCTAGGAGTATGTGCACAGGACGAAAGACTTCCGGCCCCTGACCTTCAAGAGATTGAGGAGGAGGTTGGCCGGTTGAAAAACAACAAAGCCGCTGGAGCAGATCAACTACCAAGCGAGCTTCTAAAATACGGTGGAGAAGCACTGGTGAGAGCACTACACAGGGTCATTACCAAGATTTGGGAGGAGGAAGTATTACCGGAGGAATGGATGGAAGGTATCGTGTGTCCCATCTACAAAAAGGGCGACAAGTTGGATTGCGGGCCCCGGGCCTTCACATTTTAGGGGCCCCACAAAATTTCACTTTGCGAAAAAAATGTGCAAGAATCTTCTCTTAATTTTAATTTTGTCATTAGAACTTCAAATTACTGTCTACTGCATTATTCCTTTTGAGAAAGACTGGAATTATTTGTCCAGGTATTAATTAAATTTTAAATGTTGCCTTTAGCTTGCCGATAATCATGAAAATCTCTACGACTGCTAGATGAACTCCAAAACTCTACTCTTACAGAGTCAAATGTCCTGAAAAAATTGTTTGTGTTATTCTGACTAGAGTTTATGAAAACATTTTGTAAAATTTTCTACAGATATTGGAAGATTTTAGGGTTTTTTTTTCGAAATTTAGACTTATTTTTGAAAACTTTTGAACTTATTTTTGCTAAAAAAATATCGGACTGAAACTCATGAATATTCATGTTAGATTTTCTACAAATCATCAACAATTTTAATGTGTTTCAAAACAAGCCAGTTGTGAGCTGTCCATTTCGATTTACTAATATCGGAGTACACTAGAACTTTTTATTTATTTTTTTGAGGAAATCTAGCATGAATTTTGATGAGATTTTTCTAGTAAACAGATTTGCTTACTGAAATAAGGAAGAGTCCATGGCGAGCTAAATTGGCGAACCAATTGCTTCTGAAATTTTCTCAAGGAATTTATTGAATATATCAAGATTCAATAGTTCCTCTGAGAAAATTTTAGAAGAAATTGGCTAAAAAGTCGTCCGGGTTTCCGCCGAAGATTTTCACGAAATTTAATAAGAAATTGCACTGGAAATTAAGTCAGAATTTCCATCAAAATTTTTTCATGGATTCCCTCTAAAATTTCTGCAGCATTTTCCATCATAATTTCTTCTTTGATTTCAGAGTTTTGTGAACATTATTTCGCCAGAACCTCCCCTAAAAATCGCATGAAAGAAATTTTTTGAGATTGCAGCAGGGATCTACCAGAAATATTATTTGTATTTCGTAAAAACGACACCACCGATTGTAATACACATTTTACAAGAAATTTCTTGAAACTTTCAGCAGTACATTCTTCTTGCAGTTTCTCTATGAACTCTGACATGAATTTCTACGAAATCTGGGATCTAACGCCGCGAACACAGTCGTGTTTTTTTTACTTTTTATAATGTTCTTTTATCATTGTTTTTGTGTTATGAATAAATTTAGTGGATGTCAACATTTTTCATAGCTCTGCTTCTGCTAAATGTTCGACATTTAAACACTCTTACAACGACATTAATACCTTCAATAACAAATTTGTAATAACCATTATTTTTTTAGATTTTTTTCCATGTTATATAGGCAAAAGTGTATCCTCTATATAGAGGGCCCCCACAACATTGTGGCCCCGGGCCCCCACATTTGTAAATCCGGCCCTGGTGTTACGTCTGTTTGTCTGTGGTTTGGCGGTTCCATGAATGCAGTTTTGTTATATATTTGTGCTTCTAAAGTTTGTATACGAAAATCAAATGGAATTTCTGGATGTTTCACCTTAACACTTACAGATTTTACGGGAATCTCATTTGCTCTTACCTCGGTAAACTCGAGGATACATTTCCAGTTGAAGGTCCTGGTTGTTGTTCGTCCACGTAGACCATTGGTTTGAAGGGGTTTTGCTTCTGGCTGTGTGTTGATGTCATCTTGTAATTGTATTCTAAATTCGGCCCAGTCACACCTGAAATATAAAAGAAACTTCCATCACTAATTCTCACGGCTGACGAAGATTTACATCGAACGCCTAGAAACAAATCTACTTAAGGACTTCTGCACTTCTGGCCTGCTTTCTCTCACAGACAGTTTTAACGTTTGAGCGGTTCCGCTCAGCTCAAACGTCGAACTTTCTGTGAGAGTAAGCAAGCCAGCAAAAAATGCTGTTTAACTTCGTCAATCCACTTTTCAGCAAGCTGAGATATCCGAGCGTGTTGAGTTCGAATCTTGTTCGGATCCAGATGTTATTTTGTTCTCTTTAAACAGTCACATTTTCAAATCGCACAAAAATTTCCAGCATGTATGACGGGGTCGATCCATCATAATTTTACAGGTTTTGTTCGTACTGTGCAGTTTTCGATTTTTTACGCCATTGGAATAACACCTTCCCATGTTTGTTGCTAACCAAGAAATTTAGGATTAAATTTATGGATAAATACCTCATTCACACTTACAAGCCACACTAGTAACCACTAAATTGTTTGAAAATGTGAATATTCTTGGTTTTCATATGTAGTTCGCGAAGCCCCTCCGATTACCAAGTAGCATGCCGGCCCTGAGACACAGCTCAAGGGGCCTCATGCCACTGAGCTAGTAATTTTGGAGTCACTGTGGCTGTGGAGCAGCCCTGTAGTCACAAAAAACATGAATTAACGGGATTTGGATAACAAAAAGATTCTGAAATCGAAATGAAAAATGTGTGTTTATCAAAGGCTTTAAAAGCGATCAGATGAAAAGCGGTCTACACTCGGAGGTTTGCAAGGTGATAGCTATCACTTTTGGATATACAGCTTTGTGGAAAAATAAACGACGATAAGCCGTATACACGACCCGGATTCCTGATATGCATTATCTTATCAAGAACGGCAATACGTAACGTGTCGAAGACAGTTACGTATTGTTACGTTCGGAAAAAAAATAATAAATCACATAGTTAAAGCAAAGCCAGTCTGCTGAAGTTATGATGTTATTATTTGAAAGTGAAATCGCTTGAAGCAAAGTTTACAGTATTAACGTAAACATCTTGTGGGACAAGAACATAGTAATGGTCGAATATATTTACACAGACAAACAGACGTAACACTACAGAGAACAGCGTCCAAGCTCATAAAGTGCAGTTGTGTAAAGAACTGCAACGGCTGTTTTGAAATAACTAGCAATGTGGCCAATACGCGGCCTTGTCACATTTCGAATCGTGGTGCAAATTTGCCGATGTTTTATATTTTGGCGCTAGTGTCGCCAAGTGTGCACCCCAATACACACGCTAAGAAAAAGTTACTCTAAAATGAGTAAGATGCCAAATCCAACCAATTTAAGCTGTATAATACTCTTCACATCAGCAAGAATATTATACGACTTAAGCTGATAAGATTTTCGCACTTGGGCCAGCGCTATCGCTGGAAATGCGATTTACTCATTTTTTGTGTTGTCCCACTTTAGCTCAGTTTTGTGTGAATTTTCTGACCGTGCAGTTCCACTGAGAGAATGTGTAAATTTACTAATGAAAAAACAATTGTCGATGTCGCTACTGCGCTTGTTTTTTTACTTACACAAGTTTTACAAGCAATTTTGTTCGAGCACACGCTAAGAATAAGTTACTCTAAAATGAGTAAGATTCACACAAAACTGAGCTAAACTGGAACAGCTCAAAAAATGAGTAAATTGCATTTCCATCGATAGCGCTGGCCCAAGTACAAAAATCCAACCAATTTAAGCCGTATAATATTTTTCACATCAGCAAGAATATTATACAGCTTAAACTGATGGGATTTTCGCACTTGGGCCAGCGCTAGCGCTGGAAAAAAAATTTACTCAATTTTGAGTTGTCCCACTTTAGCTCAGTTTTGTGTGAATTTTCTGACCGTGCATGTTCGTCTGTTCTCTGTGGTAACACTACGAACATTTTCTGATTGAAATCTTAGTCACGGATCCATATTCGCCCAATGCTAAAAAGACTGAGTTTAGCTAACCATCAGCTAGGTGGCAGTAGTGGACAAACCTCAAACTGGAACAAAACACATGCAAGCGCCACGGGTGATCGGTTTCCCAACTATCAATTGTTTAAATAGACATTAAATCGTCCAACGACGGGAATTATCAGAGTGCTACGTCCGTTTGTCGGTGATATTCATTTAAATTAGCCATGTTGCCGTAACGAGTATTTAAACACTGACAAACAGATGTAACACTCAGAACAACTCCTTAAAAAATCATCGCTCGGTTACACTATTGTGAATTTAGCACCAAATTGTTGTCGGAAATAACTTCATTGACTTCCGCTGCCTTTCTTATGCGTTAAATATAACGTCGGAAGTAGTGCCACCGACGAACCGACGTGACAGTGGTGTTTCAAAACTGTCCCTCCCTAAATTTAACGGTCGACCAGCAGAGCGAGCGAACGCTTCAGTCAAATCAGCGCAGGCACGAACCTTTTCCTATATGAATACACAGGGGTTTGGAGTCAAGCTATCAAAACAACGCGAATCGTTATAGAGGAGGCAGTAGTGTTCGGCTATTTTTCATCATGGCGTCGGGGACAACAAATTTGAATTTATTTGTTCTAGCTGTCACGTCGGTTCGTCGGTGGTAGTGCGCTGTATAGCAAATCTGATGCTCTATTCAACGCCCTATTTCCGACGTTATGTTTAATGCACAGGAAAAGCAGCGGAAGTCAATGAAGTTACTTCCGACACCAATTTAGTGCTAAATCCACAATAGCTAGCACCTGCTGGTGACGATATTGCGCGATGGACTGAGCAAAAAGTACACTCAGAAATAAGAGTATACACGGAATTACTATTATTTATGCATTTTGTATCCGCATCTCTCTCACTCTCTTTCTGTTTTCATGCTATCTGCCGTTTAGCCTGGGTTGAAGCGAAGTGATTTGTCAACCCAGACGAAGCAGCGGATAGCATGAAAACAGAAAGAGAGTGAGAGAGATGCGGATACAAAATGCATAAATAATAGTAATTCCGTGTATACTTTTATTTCTGAGTGTAGAAGGCACGACCACAGACAAACAGACGTAACACTCTTCTAAAGGGCTTGGCACATGCGTTTAACGATGAATTTGAATTTCATTTGATTTGCGCGATCGTTCCACCAGAGGTGCTAGTATTCGATCGCTTTGACGTTTGCTAGTGTACACGTTGCTGAATGATGCAAACGAGAATTACAGGCAAGTTGTGTAGTAGTGAGCGTGTTGGCAAACGTCAAATCGCAATCCATCATGGCGGACGATGTCTCGCGCGGTTATACCAACAGATGGCAGCATGTTCATGAAAAACAGACATCGGGCGAAAAGTTTAAATGAATTTCCCCTAAGAGTTACGTCTGTTTGTCTGTGGCACGACTTTCACTGAAGATGCGTCTTCATATTTCACTGTCAATAAGGATCCAAGGTAATTGATAACTTCCCACGAGCTCATTCGCTTCAGGTCATAGATGACGGAACATAATCTGGAATAGCACTTTGTAGACGGCATTCAAAAGAGTGATCACTATAGAAGTATTCACATTTCAAATGGTCGCCTTTCTCGTGATTTGGATAGATTACCCCTTACGTCCAATGCTCCGGTAACTGATCGGTTTCCTAGGTCCTGAATATGTATCAACATCCTCGATATCAACCGGTGCTGATAGGTAGACAACTTTTCTAGGCCCATCTTGATAAGGCCAGCTGCCATTACCTTCTATACCAGCTGCTTTGTTTATTTTAGGCGGGTAAATGGCACCCTCAATTTTCATTAGCGTGAGAGCTGGTTTATTCACGCCTCCGGGTGCATTGACGTAGCCGTTTCCGCTGTTACCTTGGTCTAACATGTGTACGTTCTGCTCGCCATTCAGGCAGTCATCGAAGTGTTGCTTTCACCTTTCAATTACATCACTCTCACTGTTAAGTGAACATTTCTCGTAATATACTAAACCAACGCACCTCAATGAGCAAGAATCAAATAAAAATTTCACTTTCGCTATGAGATTGGTGCATCAGATGTTCTGGTTCAATGTTGAACAGAAATTTTCAGACGTTTGTTAGTTCAAATCTCTTTCTCTCTCTTGAAAGCTGCCGCGATAGTCCAAAAATGCAGACAAAAAATTTTTCATGGAAAGTCAGAGAATTGCTATATCTGTTCTCCGGTTCTTACTCTCAAATATTCATTTCACAAATAAAAACTCTTAGACAAACTTTGAGTATTAAGTAACCATTACTTACGTTGCTCGATAATTGTAAATCGTTTTTACACTAATCACCAAAAAATTGTATCACTATGAACTGGTCGCTCTTTCTGAACTTGGTGCAGCTTTCGGGATAACTAGATACAGACTGAACCAGGCACACCTAGTTTTATACCATTGCGATATCAGTGGTACGGAAAATGAGGGGCGCGATAAAATGCGATAGAAAGTTTTAACACACGCAAATCCTCGTTGGTAAAGATAACCTAAGCAACCAAAAGTTCGGATAAAATAGCATTCTATTCAGCTCACTTTTTAAGTAATCAACCGAACTTGAGTTCACAAAGAGTACACTTGTGTTGCTGAAAGGAACGTAATTCAGCATAGAAATAAGCTTCGAAAAAATGAAAAAAATGTGCTTAGTCCTCAAAAGTAATTTATTATTAAGAATCATTAGTTCATGTAGAATCCAAATTGGCTTCTTTAACGGTGTTGAGATAATTTAATATTCTAAATCTGCATGTCAAAATGAACCGAAATCCAAATTTTCATGAATTTTGGAGCCCGGGAACCTATTCAAAAATCAATTTGAAATTTGTATGGGAGCGATTTCTCGCATCACCCCACGTCGCAGTTTGTACTGGGCGGAGCTGTCAAGCAGTTGCCTAGCTGTCAAAAGGTGATTTCAAAAAATATCTTTGAAATTGATTTAAGGTACCAAAATAAAGTTCTAAAAATCTGAAAAAAATCATAGTGGCTCAGAAAAAGGTGCTCTTTCGTATGAAATCAAAAAATAAATACATTTTTCAAAATTAAAAACCCAATTGACTAATACCACAGAGAACAGACATCCAAGTCCAGTTCCCAAACTGTGTAAGGAATTTAACGGCTATTTGAAATCGGCAACACAAGTGGCAATAGCGTGGCGCTGCAATCGATTGATTTTCCATACTAATTTAATTGACCACTTGAAATGTTTCAATTCACCACTGACTGTGGCAATATGGTGTTTGGTGGCGTTAGTGTTGTCATCGTGTATTGGTTTGCAACCTTACTCAAGTAATGATTCAAATCCTTACACAACTTTCCGAATGAAATTTGTTCTAGCCTGGATGTCTGTTCTCTGTGGCAACACTTCGATGACTGCCTGAATGGCGAGCAGAACGTACACATGTTAGACCAAGGTAACAGCGGAAACACAGAACAGACATCCAGGCTAGAACAAATTTCATTCGGAAAGTTGTGTAAGGATTTGAACAAGGGGGAGTCGCTGAGCACATCTTTACTTGTGCCAATTATTTTCAGTGTGCTAACGGGTATTCAATTGTGCCTCAGTGTGCCCCGAAGTGCCACTGCTTGATGATTCAGATTTTGCTTGGCAACTACCAAGACAACCAACTGTTTGTTTTCATTTTGCAGGTCAAATGCACATGGTTGCCTAGTTTTTTCACCCAAACTCAAGTGTCAAAATTGTGCCTCAGAGTGCCTCGGTGTGCCACACAGCGTATAAGACGGTGTGCTTGGCACCTCTTGGCACAATGTTCCAAGCGACTAGCCCCTTGGATTTGAATCTTTACTTGAGTAAGGTTGCAAACCAATACACGATGACAACACTAACGCCACCAAACTATAGACACTATAGATTCCATAGACTCGCGGAGACATGGTTGAGCAATACGATTTTAGTGTGTTTTTCCGTGAATTTAGAGTGTACCGAGCGAATATGACGTCACGCAATTCATTGTCGCTATTGAAAACGTGACGTCATGCTCGTTTGGCTACACGAACTGACAGTTCGTTTGGCTACAGTTGTCTTCGCCTTCGCGAGTCTATGGAATCTATAGTGTCTATACACCAAACACCATATTGCCACAGTCAGTGGTGAGTTGAAACATTTCAAGTGGTGAATTAAATTAGTATGGGAAATTACCCGATTGCAGCGCCACGCTATTGCCACTTGTGTTGCCGATTTCAAATGGTCGTTAAATTCCTTACACAGTTTCGGAACTGGACTTGGATGTCTGTTCTCTGTGGTGTTGCTTTCACCTTTCAATTACATCACTCTCACTGTTAAGTGAACACCCAACAAACATTTTTGCTGTATAAGAGTGGAACAAACAACTCTTAAGCAAACTTTAGCTTAAGAAACTGTTATTCAGCTACTTCTGTTTCTTGGGCATTTCTTGTAATATACTAAACCAACGCACCTCAATGAGCAAGAATCAAATAAAAATTTCACTTTCGCTATGAGATTGGTGCATCAGATGTTCTGGTTCGATGTTAAACAGAAATTTTCAGACGTTTGTTAGTTCTCTCTCTCTCTTGAAAGCTGCCGCGATAGTCCAAAAATGCAGACAAAAACACTATTTTCATGGGAAAGCCAGAGAATGGCTATAGCTGTTCTCCGGTTCTTACTCTCAAATATCCATTTCACAAATAAAAACTCTTGGACAAACTTTGAGTATTAAGTAACCATTACTTACGTTGCTCGATAATTGTAAATCGTTTTTGCACTAATCATCAAAATATGGTTTCACTTCGAACTGATCACTCTTTCTGAACTTGGTACAGGTTTCGGGATAACTAGCTACAGACTGAACCAGGCGAACCAAGTTTTATACCATTGCGATAACAGTGGTACGGAAAATGAGGGGCGCGATAAAATGCGATAGAAAGTTTTAACACACGCAAATCCTCGTTGGTAAAGATAAGATTCCTCCCTAACTCTTATTTTAGGTTGCATATGCATATGGAAACATGCACGGTCAGAAAATTCACTCATTTTGGAGCTAAAGTGGGACAACTCAAAAATGAGTAAATTTTTTTCCAGCGATAGCGCTGGCCCAAGTGCGAAAATCTCATCAGTATAAGCCGTATAATATTCTTGCTGATGTGAAGAGTATTATACGGCTTAAACTGTTTGGATTTTTGCACTTGGGCCAGCGCTATCGCTGGAAATGCAATTTACTCATTTTTTGAGCTGTTCCAGTTTAGCTCAGTTTTGGGTGAATCTTACTCATTTCAGAGTAACTTTTTCTTAGCGTGTTGAAAATTAGTTCCACCACTTTGAATTAGAAATGAGTTGAACAACAATACAATTCAGTAACAAATTTTGAAAACGACGTAAAATCAATGCTACACCATTGATTATACGTCGTGTAAGTAGGCATTTAGCCTATAATAGAAGATATGGAACATGCGACTTACCTGAGTCTCATCCCAGGGGCACCTAGTCTGGTGAGAGTAAGGATGGGGGCGCTACGATGGCCCACACCGTCGTCGGTCGCTGGGTTGACTTCGTCGGCACTTCACACACTTTGCACACTACGCTCTCTTCACGACCGTTCAGCCAAGTCGTTACACTCAGGGGCACTTACGGTACGGATATAGTTTTCTAATTCTGTTCTTCGTACACACTCGTTTTATGTGCCAAACCGGAGACGCGTTCCGAAGCAACTCTATTCGCACACGCGGTCCGCGGAGGAGGTCTACGGCACTAGCTCACTCGTTCCCCACGAGGAATCTAATCTTCTACTTCTCAAAACCATGGGGCACGATTCTCGCGGACACGGAGTTATTGCGAACACTTGGCTATCTCGAAACTTCACGGCACGCCTGGCCAAGTCAAAGCCTACTTCTCAAACTTTCCTCTAAATCTTGCACCCACGCCGGTAGCTTAATAATCTTCCTCTCGGTTTTTCACTTGTGTCTCGCACAACAGCTCAAGGCAAAAGAGCCCCTAGCTTCGGGGTCGAGCCCGGATGCTGCCTTTCCCACTCTTCTAAACCGACCGTGCTCCGTTTTCTCGGCTAATTTGCCCTGATCAGCTTGCCCATTATTGCAGTCAGAGCGAGCGTTTTATGGAGACGAGTGTAGTGACGGTGTTTCGAATGGGCAATTTTAAAGGGAAATTTAACAATTTTAGACCTAACTCCTAACACAAAACAATTTACATAGTTTATATATTTATTTTAAATTTTATGGGACATGCACATGTTACAGTCGTTTTCAAAATTTGTTACTGAATTATTATTTCCCTAGTGAATTCACTGGGTGGAACCCAAGCAACACACTTGGACATTAATAAGTTCCTGTAATTTGTATGCAACTATATTGAAAGTTATGCCATTTGAACCAATCGTCTTATTAACGACTTAATTGCAACCAAAAAAGCGCAAGAGGTGGAGCCAATATAAAACATTCATTCGTGATATAGACGGTTTTAATACGCAATCGAATTATAACCAAGATACAACTTATAGTCGACTTAAAAAATGGTGACCGATTCGACAACTAGTCTCACCACATTCGTCACTGCCAGTTATTATGCATCAACAGTTTCGTTCATGTGATAAATAAATTGTGTGCATAAATATACCGCAAATAAGGCTGACCGAGAACGTCAATTTGCGTGCCGTTCCAGATTTATCGATAAGTTACGCATTTTAGCTCCGTATTCTCAACGCGCCTCAGTCTACCTATCATTTTGCGAGTGAAAATTTAGGCATTTTTGGTAAAAATTAACTCGCCATATTGCTTTGGCGGAGTGCATTTCAGCAGCTTATTTAATGCACCCATAAAATGCTGAAAATTAATTTTAGAATATAGAAAGATACTACATATTTGTTGAATCATGTCTATGGGAATCCGTACTGACAAAGTACACGGAACCACCAAACTACCAAAAATTGGATTCTTTTGACGCAATCCTATAGTTCGGTAAAATAAGTCAACATTTGAGTGAATCGATTAAAATCACGCAAGGTAAATTACCTTTACCTCCAACTAAAAATATACTCAAGAGTAGGTAAACTCAACCCAAGACCCACTTCATTCAACCCAAATTTGGGTAAATCTACATTTACCCAAAATTGGCTTATTGGCCTCAAGGACCCCCGTTGGATAGACGCATCATCTGTGGGGGAGAGAGGAAAACCAACCTAATTTTGGGTAACTAATCAATTTGATATACTCATTTTAGGGTAAAATCGACCCAAAATAAGGTAGTTTGAATTTTCCGTGTAGGGCATAAATAATCAAAAAAGCAGACACTTGGACGTGTACTTCTCATTTACGTCGACAAGAGGCTGTCCATTTATTACGTACCGAAAGTTTCACGTTTTTTGTAAAAAATGTAAACCCATTGTAAAACTTTTCGTGGGTAACTCCTAATATTTTTGTACATTACGTTAGATTTCTCAAAACCCCATATATTGAAATCTTCCCAGTGGTAGGTGCCAGTCGTTCAGTACTGCGAAAATGAGGCATTATTTTTTTTTATTGGGTCAATCAGATTTTTTTTTTCTATTTTACCCACTTTAATTTTATAAAATTTGGAATATGTCGATAAATTTATGAAGAAAAGGTTACATTTTATTTGTACATGATTTCGTTATTTTTCAAACATTTTGGTTTTTTTAGTGCATTTTATATTTTTCGTGATCACAAAAACATTTTGCCGCACATTTTGGAACTTATATCTCTCCTGTCAAAATTGTTCGTTATGTTCTAACTAAGTTCCAGGTGCAACATGTATACAACAATCAGAATCAATGTTTTGGTTGATTTGGTTTGTAAACGGTTGTAACTACACAGATCGAAAAAAGAGTGTAAAGTTCTTTGACATATGATGCACATAATTGGAGCGTGGGATATCACAGAAGTTTACATGACATATCATGTAAAAGTCATAAAATATCATGTAAACTTCCATTATATGTCATGTAATACAGCATGACTCTGAATGTTTACATGACATATAACACAAATTTACATGATATATCATGTAAACCATCATAACATTAAGTTCACATGACTGAAATGAAGTTTACATGACGTGTAAATCTCATTATTTTTATCTGTGTAAGATTCGTTGAAACAATCATATTATACTTCAGTTACAAATTGGTTTCGCAAGTTTCGACTAATGATGACGTTTGTTTTTATTTTGCTAGTTGTTATAAAACTGTTACACCTCAGTTTGGCATTAACAACAGTATTTTAATAGGTTTTAATTTTGTTTGTTTCATGAAAACTCAGTTGCAACATGTTTGCAACGATGATCATTTCCATTTTAGTTGCAGGTGCTACTTGGGAACTATATTGGGGTGCACACTTGGTGACACTAGCGCCAAAAAGGAAAACATCGGAGAATTTGTACCGCGATTCGAAATGTGACAGCGCCGCGTAATGGCCACATTGCCAGTTATTTCAAAACAACCGTTGCAATTTTTTCCACAACTGCACTTTATGAGCTAGACGTCTTTTCTCTGTGGTGAAACTTTTGCCTGTCCCGATCATTTTGTCTATCCCCTGTATATGGCTATGTTGGAACGAAACACTCAATGTAGATACAAAAAAAAAGGTTTTGTTAGAAAAACATTTTTTTCTTAAATATGTCACAGCAACATTGTTCGGAGAAAATGTAGGTAATTAAAATACCTTTCTCCAGAAATAAAATCATAGGGTTTTTTGCAATATTGATTTTTATTTTTAAACCCTTTTTTTCAGTGTTGTAAGCAGTTAATATTCCCACTGCCAGAAAAAGCTAGGAAATATGTTGAGCCGGAAGACGTTCCTCCTCACATGCCGGAAGAAAGGAATCTTCCCATCGCACATCACAAAAGCGCTAAAATGCATGCACGAAATGATCGCCGAAAACGGTCCGTTCGTGAACAAGGTAGATCGCATAATGGCAAGGTTCAAAAAGTCGATACTGAATTTGGAAATTAAACAAACCTTCCATAAAATCAATACCCTTCGACGCGACATCCAACACCTCAGCATAAAAATCAACCGGCTGACGTGCAACGAAGTAGCAGACAGCTTTGTCGATCTCCAGAAAGCTTCTTTCCAGCACCATCTTCATGATGATGATATTGTTCTACCATCTATTGTAGCAAGGCAGCTGCCTATAGCACTGGAATAATCTGAAAAGCGATTTGATCAAGATTGTGCTGTCGTTAGTGGTCAGTCATTCTCCTGAAGGGCCAAAAAGGTTTGTGCGGACCCGCAAGCAGAGACACTTGCGCGAAACCCGCGTCAGGGGAAAAGAATCTCCTTCCAGAAGAAAGTTCTCACGAACAACCGCAAAATCAAGCCCTCGATTGACAGAATACTCCCAATAGATGGGGTCGAAGAGCCCGCCCTCAATCCGCGAAATGTTAACAACAAGGAGGAGGCAGTTCGAAGCTCCTGTCCAAATCGTTTCAATCGGGTGCCCTGATGGTCCCTCCCTTTCCCAATATATGATGAGATATGTATATGTAATGTATGTAAGTGTGTGTTGTGTATGTTTTGTTATACATTTGTTTGAAAAACAATCAAAATCATGATTAATAAGCATTTATAAAATACGCGAAACATTTACCTGATTACTCCTGAAATAAAATGTGGATTAGCAACAAAACATTAAAAAGCACATCAAATCTCGATCCTGGAATGTCTGCTCACCACAAATCAGCCACTTTAGGCATGAAAACATTAACAAGATCGAAATTTGATGTGGTGGTAGATCTTACGCCGCAACGCACCATTCTAAGGTGATCTACCCACGTTACGGGGCGCTTCTTTCCAGCACCATCTTCACCAGAAAAACAAAACCACTGGGAAGAAACTACTTGCTATTTCTCATGGTCTCACCGAGCAATCCACAATCAACTTCAATCAAAGCGCCGTGCTGAATGCTACAACTATCCAAGTTCCCAACGAAACAATGCACCTTCTAAGCTTGGGACCGAAGTTCGCTCTGCCAGAAACAACAATACAGCATGTCCCTCTATACCACGTCATGGCAGACGTTGAGTCCATTCCTGCGGACGGACCGAAGGAAAGATGTGCAGGACCAAAATAGATGCCGAATCACCAATGCGATAACGAACTTCATTCACGGTTTCAACAAGTCAAACAAGCAGCACGACCCCGTGGTAAAATTCTGCACATCTGCGACCCGAGCCACGACACGGTTCCTCAAACGAAACCCGGACATCTGTATTCTATCCGCTGATAAGGGCAACAGAACGGTTATCATGTACCGAGAAGAGTACAACCAAAAGATGAGAGCGTTGATCAACGACGATGACACATACGTGGAAGTGAAGAGAGATCCGACCCCAAGTATCCAGTCAAAGAACAACAGCATTGTAAGAAGAATGAAAGATCTCCAACTGGTCGACAACTACACCGCACGCGAACTCAGCAGATACGATTCTGTCTGCCCAAGAATCTACGGGCAACCGAAAGCACACAAACAGGACGTACCGCTCAGACCTGTAATCCCCAACATGACAGCTCCAACCTACATGCTGTCAAAATTCGTTGCGCGCATACTGCAAGAATCTCTTGTAAGCAAGTATAACACCGCCAGCTCTTTCACGTTCTGCCAAGAAATCCAACAAATCAAGCTACCAGAAGGATACGTCATCGTGTCGCTAGATGTGGTGTCACTTTTCACAAATGTCCCCAGAGAATTAGTCCGCAAAAGCATAATCGATAGGTGGTCCGAGATTAACACCGAAATCAATCTGGACCTGTTCATCGAAATAGTTGATCTGTGTATGGACTCAAGCTATTTTAGGTTCGAAGGGAAATACTTCAAACAAATTTTCAGTACAGCTATGGGAAGCTCGTTGTCACCTATCCTAGCCGACATTGCATTAGACTCAGTAATCGATAAAGCAATATCAACCCTTCCCTTCCAAATTCCCGTCCTAAAAAAGTATGTCGATGATATATTCATAGCTGTTAGTTCAGTGGCAATGAGCAGCGTTCAGATTATTCAAAACTATTTTCTGTGCTAAATTTCTTCCACTAGATCAGCACAACGGGGACACAGTCTAGTACCAAGGTAAGTTTATTCTTTTCTTTTCAGGTTCACACTTCACTATGGCGTTTGCGGTTTTCAAAGGTAAGTATTTATTAATTCACTTTATTTCACTTACTACAGTCCTTAATTAAATTCACTTTATTACTAATCACTAACTAAATTTAACAAATTCAAATTCACTGAGTAGAATAGTTTGGTTCAGTTCTTCGCTCGATGACCGGTTCGTTGCTTCGCTCACGGTGATAGTTGGTTGACGTAGAGAAAGAGGTATTCGATGATGATGGATGGCCTTTTATATTCGTGGTTTCTCCATCTTGTTTAGGTTGTCCCGGAAGATGAAATAACAACAAAAACGCAGCCTATCGCAGCGCGCCATGATCGACTATTGGGGATCAAAAATGCTGTCAGTCGAAGCGATGTCACACATAGATGGCCGTAGTGCTGCTTTTCGAGTGAATACTCGAACATCCGCCCTCAGAAATCCCATTTCTGCAGTAGATCATATGCGGTTGCATAACTCAGACGTCGAATTCATTGATGACCTCCAATCAGAAGTTACGCTAGATTTGCCTCATCCCATTTGTCGACGAAATCGATGAAGCGGTGACGTTTGGCTCGTAGACGTCAAACTCAATGATGATGATCATCAGCTCCCATCCGCACGACGCATTCGACGTAAACAAACATGGAAACGAGAAGAAAAGACCCGGTAGCGGGTTACGGCATAATTTTATGTTATATGACAGGTTCTTACCTTGTCCTTTTTTTAAAAAGGACCTTTAATCTTTATTTGTAGGTGCTCCGGACTGGAATCACAGAGAACAGACGCCCAAGCTCATGCACTGCAGTTGTGTAAAGCATTGCAACGGTTGTTTTGAAATAACTGGGAATGTGGCCATAACGCGGCGCTGTCAAATCACAGAGAACAGACGAACATGCTCGAACAAAATTGCTTGAAAATCTTGTGTAAAGAAAAATCAAGCGCAGTAGCGACATCGACGGTGACTTTCCCACCTAAAAACTCCATCCGACACCATGATGGCGCTTAATGAATTAACTACATCGGCTGTTTTCCTACTCTCCGCATCGACCAATGTGGCGCTAGCTTCTATGCGCGAAAAATCGCTAAAAGTAAATCGCAAAAATATTGTATGGCGAATACCATCTAAAGGCAAATTCTTCAAAGTGGAACACATTATTCGAAAAAATATTTGGTAGTGGTTGTGCACAATGGTGACCACTATTAAGCCTACCAAATATTTTTTCGGGAAAAGCTTTGTATTTCAAGTAATTCAAGTTTAGATGCATTTCGCCATACAAAATTAAATTGATTTACTCCTGCTGATCAACTGTGGCTGCGCGCAAAGCGGGTAGTCCATTAAGAAATATTTCACTAGCGCACCTTTAAATATTCCTACACTGGGAAAAAAATCTTCATTTCTTCTATGTGTCCGGGACATGGATTTTTGCAATGGGGGTAAACAAATGTTTTCCATTAGTGCGACTCATACTTTTGATGAGGCACCATACAGCAGCGACTCATACTATTTAGAGCACATACTATTCATGTGCTAATTTGCCTGCGTAATCGGGTATTGGTTGCATATACTTTGGATGTGGTTTGGCACATGGATATTTGCCATCAAGTATGAGGCAATTTTCCTGAGTGTACTCAGAGATTGAGCTTTATTTGCTCAAATAACAAGATGTGTATGATTGTTTCACTAATTCAGCTACACAATTTGAGTGAAGCATTGAACATTAGTTTCACCACTTTGAATTAGAAATGAGTTGAACAACAATTCAATTATTATTTTCCTAGTAAATTAACACATTCTCTCAGTGAAACTATATTGGGGTGCACGCTTGGTGACACTAGCGCCAAAAGATAAAACATCGGCGAATTTGCACCGCGATTCGGAATGAGACAGCGCCGCGTAATGGCCACATTGCCAGTTATTTCAAAACAACCGTTGCAATTCTTTACACAACTGCACTGCATGAGCTTCGACGTCTGTTCTCTGTGGTTTGATGCTGATTTTATTGTTAATGGCCTTGCGTGAGTAAAACAAGTTGTTTTTATTATATATTATATATACATATAATATAATATACTATGTACCGTAATGTTCCGATTTTATCACGCCCTCCGCGCATTAGTCGTTTATTCATTAATTTGCTGTTACATTTGAGGACAAGTGCTTTCCCTCTTCTTCAAGATTAATGTTGAAAGCGTGTTTTGCAACGTTAAAAATATTGAAATGGGTATAGATGTTGAAGAATATTACAGGGCATTTTTGAAAAGGGGCGTAATTAAATTGTTTAAACAGATGTCGCTGATGGCAATTTCTCAGTTGTTGTCGTTTTCGAACTTCCTGCGCCCTGCTTAACCGATGATATACAGATGGCTCGTTTGTCAAATTCTAGACGGCAGGACGTGCAAATGCGTAATTTTGTACACAATGTGGACATTTGGGCATAACCAGTCTCTTTCAGTTTATCTATGGTGCTTTCGGTGAGATTTCGTAACTCTTTTGAACATTTTTTTTCATCAAACGGTCTACAAGAGAGCGTTGAGTTGAAGACCTTTGAGAAAGCGACTGTTCATCTTGTTCGTTAGATTATAATAAACAAAATCACTTATTAATTTTAACTTACTTGTTTGGTGTTGGTGGCTGAAGAAAAAAAATACTATACAATTTTTAATATTCATAGCGGTAGTATTTTTTTGTTTTTTTCGTGAGCATTGTCAGGTATGTATACAGACAAACAAACGTAACACTGGCGAAATTTTCATTGACCACGCCTTCAACGATCATTTTGAATCTTGGTTGTGGCTTTCATAACAAGAAGAGCGCCCATCGTTTTTCTTTGCGTTTGACGTTTCACACTAGCGCCTTCTGATGACGATATTGCACAACGCAGTGTTTCGTGAAACATTTCCACCAGGTGGTGATAGTGTGAACTGGGCGATGAATTTTCACTAAAATTGTTCTAGGCGTTTCGTCTGTTTGTCTGTGGTATGTACCTCTTATGCATTTGTTGTTGTTGAAGTTACTCACATTCTTCCGATCATAAAGTCTGTTCTCTACACACTTAATTTTGATTACCGAGTTCGGTAATTTTTTGACGAGATTAAAACTGCTGAGCACCGAACTCGTTCAGCAAAAATGCATTGTTTACCTTTTCCATACGATTTTGACAGTTGTTTTACTGAGCCTCAGTAAAATCGATTACCGAAACTACCGAGATCGTACTGCTGTTATAATCTCGTCAAAAAAGTACCGAACAGGCAATTCAGAAATAAGTGTGTAAGAGGGATTTTTTTTGCGGATAAACTAGACGTATACGCGTATAAAAAAACTTTTATTATACAGCTTTTGTCTTAAAAATAAATTCAATTCCATTTTTCTTATAATCAACAGCTTTTCAACACTATCAAGGGATTTTTTCACCAGTCACGTACAATAAAAAGTATGACAATCTCAATATTTTTGATCACAACACTGGATCGCGTCTAAGTTTCAAATAGATACTATAGTAATTACGAATAATCAAACTAAAGTATCATGAAAACAACTTGTTTAATTCAGGCGGTAGCCTTTACAATAAAATCAGCATCAAAATATAATTCTCGAAATAATTTACACAGAAAAAAATTTTTTTTTGTTACTAAATGTAAAAATTGTGAAATGTTTGAAATGTCATAACTTTTTTGTTTATCAGTTTACCATCACCAAAATTTTATGGTAGATAGCTGATATAATGGGCCATTTCCCCTAAAAAATTGAAGTTGGTAAAAAGATAGGGTTTTGAGATATTTGAGTTTTTGTGACAAATATCATATTTTTTCAAAGTAGAAAAAGAAATTTTTTACAGTGTATATTTTCTAAGGAATCATCATTTAGTTATCTAACTTTGCTGAAAAATTTATAACAATCGAACAATCCGTTTTTGCTGTACAGCTTTTAGAATATTTTAGAACTATTTTCGCATACACCCTTTTGAAAAGTTAGTCGTGAGTGAATATGAAGGTTTAATATCAAAAAATGGCGATTTATATGAAATTGAAAAACTGTGCAAAGTTTCAGATATTTTTGAAATGGTCGCTCAGGATCGACTGACATGACTCCGTGGAATTCCTCATCTTCCTTCGGAGTCACGTCTAACTGTGCGTCGAAAATATTCCTCGCAGGTGGCCTCTTCGACGGAGTGATCTGGAGAGGTGAAATCTTCTTCGAGCTTCCAAAATCTCTCAAGTAGCTGGTGTACATCAGGAAGCGTCGCTACGTTGGCAATAATTGGAGAATTTGGAGTACTGCGAGATGTTTTGCCAGAAACGATCCACCCAAGAACCGAGTTTACCAGTGTTGGAAGGGAGTCTCCAAGCTGAATTCGACCGGGTACCTTAAACAGATCAAAGAATATTTCTGCGCCGATAATGATGTCGATTGGATTTCTGTCGCAGAAATTAGGATCGGCCAGTAGTACACCAGGAGGAATTTTCCAAGAGGACGTATCGAGTGAGGCTGAAGGTAGATCTATGGTGACCTTTGGCAGCACCAGGAATTCAACCAAAGTGGAGAAGTCCCCGACTCTGGAGCCTATCGACGCAGAAAGCTTATGTCGGGCGTACGTAGATGCTTGTCCAATTCCAGATATTGGAACGGAAATTTTCTTACGTTGTGCCTTGACGAATTTTGAGAATGCCTCGGTGATAAAGCAGCACTCACTGCCGGAGTCAAGAAGTGCCCTCCGATGTGTACTGTACCATTGTCATCGATCACTTTAACTATGGCTGTTGCTAGAAGAACACTCCTGTGAGCATCTCCAGCGCTCGCATAGCTTGTCGGTTCGTTGACGGTGGCGGAAACGGAAGCTTTGGGTTGATCCACAGAGAACAGACGAACATGCTCGAACAAAATTGCTTGAAAATCTTGTGTATAGAAAAAACAAGCTCAGTAGCGACATCGACGGTGACTTTCCCACTCAAAAACTTGTTTCGACACCATGATGGCGTTTTCTAAAGAAATATTTCACTAGCGCACCTTTAAATTTTCCTACCCAGATTCTGAGCTGTATTTGCTCAAATAACAAGATGTTTATGATTATTTCATTAATCCAGCTACAAAATTTGAGCAACCCATTGATAATTAGTTTCATTATTTTCAATTAGAAACAAGTTGAACAATAATCATGGGGTGGGACACTATTAATATGGGGAGTAATACACCATTAATATCGATTAATATCATATTAGTTCAGTAATATCGATGATGCACATCAAGCTGGCCGTGACGTATGAAGGTAAATATATTGAATTCTGCAGTTCATTACGGTAAGTTTTCATATTCATCTTAATAAATAAACTTATAGCAAATGTAATGTTTCAATTTTAGGCTGAACTTTTCCTGGGAGCATTCCCATGCGGCTCGCAGTGTAAAAAATGGGACCCATAAGACGACCAAATTCCTCCTCTAAGCAAGGTTCCAGCATCGTCCTGCGACCGAGACCGTTTCCGCCTGAAAACCCCTACCTAATCGATTGGTGGCGTTGGCCGATGATTTCACACCGATCAGCCAGCGTGCCAGAATCAGCCCGAATCACTAACGCGATGTGATTCTCTAAGGGATTAGAAGTGACCCATGCTGACCAATGCCAACAGGCCAGGCTGATCTTCGTGGACATGCTACCTAAAATAAGTTTTCATGTTTGATGCTATACCTTAAATAAATCTTCACAATTTTACTATAATTTAATTTGTTTTATTTTGCCAAGAAAAAAGGTCATCGTGAAACGCTTTCAAAATATCCCTTGATGTGAACTATCAGAGAAGTTTCGGACAATAGATGGAGCACAACAGATAAATCCACATGTGACATCATCCAGAGTACTAACTACTTTGGCTGATAGCTTTTTAATCAATGTATTTTTTTGTGGGAAATAGGATTTATTCCGGCCAGAGTTAGGATCATAGGGGTTAGGTATCCACCCTGCGAGGCCTTTGCCAATAAACCACCCAAGCGGTCGTCGACCATAACTCCCTGAAACTGAATTTAATAGTGTTTTGGGTCCCATTGTGCGGTGGACGGGATTTTGCCGTAGCACGTAATGAGCAATGCACATCCTTGTATTTCATAGTTATTAATCGTAGATCCAACGCTCATTGAGTATAATGTTCAAGATCTGGCACATAAAAAATGACTGCGAGCAGCAAAAATGGAATTACGGAAATCATAAAAATAGAAACTTGCTGTATGCGGTACTTCGACCGGTTAAAGCATCCAAATTATGTGGTTTTCTTTAGTTCCAATGTGATGTTTTGACAACTACAAACAACGACTATATATCAATGAGCACTTGATAATATTTTTAATATCAGCATTAATATCTGTAATATTTGTAATACGAGATCGAGTGTCTCACCCCATGACAATAATTCAATTTTTGTTTTCCAAGTAAAACCACCACATTCTCTTGGTGGAACTATACTAGGGTGCACACTTGGTGACACTAGCGCCAAAAGGTAAAACAAAGGCAAATTTGTACCCCGATTCGAAATTTGACAGCGCCGCGTAATGGCCACATTCCCAGTTATTTCAAAACAACCGTTGCAATGCTTTACACAATAGCACTACATGAGCTTGGACGTCTGTTCTCTGTGCCGTTACTAATCGAACGGATCGCCATCTGTTGAGAGTTTTAATAGTTTTATTGCGGTAATTATGATTGCCAGAAGGTTTACATATCGGAAAGTTTTGTTTACTCTTAAAATCTGTCTTTATGGATATCTTCAAGTATACTATAAAGCATTTTATTAATGGTTTTCATAAAAGCAGTCATAAAATTGTGAGTTTTAATTATTGCTATAATAAAACATTAATAAAAATCAAACAAAACCAATCAGCGATGGAATTGTTACTTGGGGCGTATAATCTGCCCAACATACCATAGTTTGGACAAAATATAGTTGTTTAAAATCCATATTTTTTGTATTATATTTAAATTTCTAAATTTTGCAACGAAAACCGATTGTTTGATTTTTTTTAAGCTGTATCTCGTACATATTTAAAATAGTTTCATCCCCTGATGTTCTGAAGGTTATACCCAAAACTCTCAACTCATTAACCTTATTAATCTCTCCACATTCTAATTGAAGATCGTTAAAACACAAAAATACTTTTTCAAATTCAATTTGATTTTTTATAATTAAACAAATATCATCCGCATATACTACCATTTTAATAAAATTTCTATCAAATAAAATATCGGGTATTTCCACGGAGAGCATTGCTAGCAATGGTTCAAGATATAGTACGAAAAGGACCATGCTTAGTGGACACCCTTGTCGTACTGAGCGATTTATTTTGATTTTATCAGTTAAAGTTCCTGCCACAAGCAAACTTGAAAATGCTTCATTAAAGAGATTTTTCAAAGTTTGAATAAAGATTTCAGGAAATGCGTATTTTTTCAGAACTGCCCACAGATAATCTCTGTCTACACAAGATTTCTCTTTGTGGCATGCTGCTTGAAATAGTCCAGTCAACTCTGGTAAAATGTACTGAATTCTGGTGGCCAGAATCTGTGCAAAAAGTTTATAATCCGTATTTAATAACGATATTGGTCTGAAATCATTGACCGACGGGTTGTTGCATTTTGGAATAAAAATTACTACCCCATCTTTGAAACTAGAAGGTGGCACCACCCCATTAATAAGATACATAATCGTTGAATAATTTCAAAAGATCGCGGTTAAGAACTTCATAGTTTTTCAAATAGAACTCATATGATAGTCCATCGACTTCAGGTGATTTTTTCTTCGCTACAGTGCCTAAAGCTTCCAATAATTCCTCCTCAGTTATGGGCTGAACTAAGTACCGTTTCTGTTCTTGATTCAATCGTTTTTCTAAGTGATTAAGCGACGGAAATTCATCTGAGGTCGAACATTGCTCTTTGTCTTGAAAAATGGCTGTATAAAGTGTTATGAACTCGCTCCTGATCTTGTGGCTATCTGATACTATATCGTTTCCTATCATTATTCGTGACGTTACTTGTTTTCGATCATTGTTTTAGGCAATTTGAAAAATTCCTACTTTCTCATTTTCAATCAATGTATTCGGTTGAAATATATATGAAAATTCTGACAACTTTGCTTTTTCAATCTCGAACAATCTTTTCTTCATAAAATCCATTTCTTCGTGAACGTTTTCACCTGCGTTCAACCTAACAGAAAATTCTTGCATTGCTCTGTAGTACATGCTCTTCTCATTCATCACTTTCATATTACGATTTATAGTGTAACTTCTGAAAAAGTTCCTAGTTGTAGCTTTAAAATCTGTATTCCACCACAAACTAAAATTCCTTAGATATTTTTCTCTAGTTTTGCATTGATTGATCTTGTGAACATAATCCGAAATCAGAGCCTCGTTTTTCAAAATCGCGGAGTTTAGCTTACAATAGGCTGGCTTTGAAAATGCAGCGGGGGATAATTTATCTACTTCAGTTTTAACTATGACCGAATGGACGGGCTTGGTGGTCTAGTGGCTACCGCTTCTGATTCGCATGCAGAAGGTCATGGGTTCAATCCCTGGCCCGTCCTTATCATCCTACTTTGTGTCTTTCTATCCACTTTCTCTCGCTCTCTCTTCTCTACATATACAACTCATGTATATTCATATGTTCATTAGCGTGGTTCAGAAAATCATGTTTGCTCCACACCGCTTTCTCGATTCCTAGCCAGATTATATGCCTTCTCCCAAAATTTGAGCTAATTTGGTTGAAAATTGAGACTGCACAAGCCCTTCAAAGTTTGTATGGGAATTACTATGGGAAAACGATGTTTTTCATTCAATCCACCGTATCATTTTCACAAGTGCCCTAGTGGGTTAGTTGACCCTTGGCAATCCTAGGCTACTCTATCAGCTACAACTTTGCCGAAGACCGCATTCTAATCGGACGCCTCATTAATTAGTTACCGATTTTAATCCAGAATCGAAATCTTTACTCATGATGGTTAAACCACAGAGAACAGACGAACATGCTCGAACAAAATTGCTTGAAAATCTTGTGTAAAGAAAAATCAAGCGCAGTAGCGACATCGACGGTGACTTTCCCACCTAAAAACTCCTTCCGACACCATGATGGCGCTAAATTAAGAAATATTTCACTCGCGCACCTTTGAATATTCCTACTCAGAGATTAAGCTGCATTTGCTCAAATAACAAGCTGTGTATGATTATTTCATTAATTCAGCAACGAAATTTGAGCAAACTATTGAAAATCAGTTTTACCACTTTCAGTTAGAAATGAGTTGAACAACAATACAATTTTTATTTCCCTAGTAAATTCACACATTCTCTCGTTGGAACTATATTGGGGTGCACACTTGGTGACACTAGCGCCAAAAGATAAAATATCGGCGAATTTGCACCGCGATTCGAAATGTGACAGCGCCGCGTTATGGCCACATTGCCAGTTATTTCAAAACAACCGTTGCAATTCTTTACACAACTGCACTGCATGAACTAAGACGTCTGTTCTCTGTGGTTAAACTATTCGGTGGGCATCACTGCATTTTGCAGTGAAACATAGTAGCCATGATTTCAGTGTGCTATCTTTGGCGCCATATGCAGCAATGTTGCCTGCTGGGGAGCTGGAGGAGCACTGTTAAAGTTTGTCCAGTCGGATACAAATCGATAACCAATTAATGAGGCGCCCAATTAGAATGCGGTCTTCGGCAAAGTTGTAGCTGATAGAGTAGCCTAGGATTGCCAAGGGTCAACTAACCCACTAGGGCACTTGGGAAAATGATACGGTGGATTGAATGAAAAACATCGTTTTCCCATAGTAATTCCCATACAAACTTTGAAGGGCTTGTGCAGTCTCAATTTTCAACCAAATTAGCTCAAATTTTGGGAGAAGGCATATAATCTGGCTAGGAATCGAGAAAGCGGTGTGGAGCAAAAATGATTTTTTGAACCACGCTAATGTTCATAGCCATCGCTAGAACCAGAAACGAATTGAAAAAAGTCGTTTCCCTCCCTTCCAACTTCCACTCACAGCACAGTGTATATATAACGCCTATAAGTTATGCAACCAAAGCGTACTGTGCCGCTTGACCTTATTCACCTTATTCACCACACAATCGATCACGAACACTATAAATAACCCTATCCATGGATCGCATCACCGACCCAACGGTGACTCCCAGATCTCCCATCCTTTCCGTCTAACAAATACCCCAGTCCGTGCGGGTTGTGGGGACGCAGAGTGCTCTCGGTCTCTAGTAGCAACAACCAGTACACTCTAACATTCCTTTCCTTCCCAGCTGACTATAAGGACTTGGCCGGCGCCGTTATTGATCAAATCAGTAACAAATTTTGAAAACGACGTATAATCAATGCTACACGATTGATTATACGTCGTTTTCAAAATTTGTTACTGAAATATGCATGAGCTGCAAAAATTGCACTTTGAGAATAAGTGGAATGTCCCAGCCCCTTATTCAGTTGGATCTCAGTGCAACTGGTACCAGTTCAGATCAATCACGGAGGAGCAACCATTGACATGTATAGTCAGAATTGATCGTTTTTGATCGTTTCAGCTTTAACTATGACCGAATGATGGTCTGAGAACACAAGTGGAACTGTTTGGACATCATAAACTTTGTCAACTAAATTCGCAGAGAAATAAAACCGATCTAACCTAGAAGCGCTGTTTCCACGAAAAAAGGTCAATACAGGCTTCTTCATTATATGTTTTGCTACATCTTTAAGCTTCATTTTATCAATCAATGGACTACCCGCTTTGCGCGCAGCCACAGTTGATCAGCAGGAGTAAATCAGTTTAATTTTGTATGGCGAAATGCATCTAAACTTGAATTACTTGAAATACAAAGCTTTTCCCGAAAAAATATTTGGTAGGCTTAATAGTGGTCACCATTGTGCACAACCACTACCAAATATTTTTTCGAATAATGTGTTCCACTTTGAAGAATTTGCCTTTAGATGGTATTCGCCATACAATATTTTTGCGATTTACTTTTAGCGATTTTTCGCGCATAGAAGCTAGCGCCACATTGGTCGATGCGGAGAGTAGGAAAACAGCCGATGTAGTTAATTCATTGTTGCAATCCTTGGCAAAAGTTGTTCGCTCCTCTACAATCATTTTCGCTCAAAACACAATTAAAATCTCCACCGATGACTAAACTGTCGAAATGCTTATTTAGATGAATTGCTATGCGCTCTCCGTGAAAAAATCATTTCGTTCCTTTTTATACTGGGAACCTGACTGCGCATAAACATTAACGAAATTAATTCCATTCACAATGAACGATATTATTCGACCACTTGGATCTACCAACATGTCCGAGTATACAAAATTTTTCCTGATAGCTTACGGCTGCAGATCTACAGCTATTTGTGTAGCTCAAAATAACATCATGACCTGGCAAAAAAAATGTTGAAGTCATACTCATCTCTTGAAAAAAAGACGATATCTATATCATTTAAATTGACGAAATCCCTCACTAGTGATTGCTTAGCTTTACACACGATCCCGTTCAAGTTGACTGTTGCAATTCTGATTGAAAATCTATTCATTTTTCAAAACTCAGAAGGGAACTCAGCTTCCGTTTTTTCGGATCTACATCAGATATCTCGTTCTCATCATCAACTTCGGATAGGTCAGCAAAAGTGTTACCTGAGGCATTCCAAGAAGCAGCACGAATCGATATTGATCGATGTTTTTTTATATACTTGATATTTTTTTATGCTATTCCTTTTTATGTGAGAACTAACATTCCAATAGGGTCTCGACTAACATTCCAATAGGGCCTATGAAAAAATGAAACACATGCAAATAAAAAAATATATCACGAAAACGGCTTGTTTGATCGGAAAGGTGTCTTCAGCAAAGTTGTAGAATAATAAATGGCGGCCCTCAGAAAAATACACATTGAAAAATTAATTTTGTTTTTTTCCTAAAAAAAAGTGAATTTCGTTACTAAAAATTAAATATCTCAAAAAGTTATTTTTTTACCTTCGTGATTTTTTGTGAGAATAAAGTTTATTTTATTCGCTATCATCTGTAAAAATTTCATAATGGTAAAAAAATGTAAAAAAAAGTTATGACACTTTGAACATTTTCGGTTTCGTGTAACATAGTTTTTTTTAGAGTGTATGACGCCAACTCGTCTTCGGGGTTGACAGCACCCTCTCAGAATTCAATGAATCTTTGTGGGTATGAAGACTATGTATTTCAAAGCAACTTTGCATACTTTGATTTACAAAATTTATCTAGACTAATATTTGAAAAGGGCTAAAGTTTTTTGACCGATTTTTTTTTTAAATCAGTGTAACTCAAAAATTACAAGACCAACAATAAAGTGATGTATGGGAGACTTTGAAGAAATTTGGTGAACTTTTGTGTAAAAATTTTAAGAATTGATTCCTACACGCTAAAAATAAAGTATTTAAAAATTTTAAGTTAATTTGCAAAACATACCCACTTTTTACTAAAGTCTCTTACCTATTTTGGCAACACCCGTTTTTGTCTATTCCCGATTTTGGAAACACCCGTTTTTGGTAACAATTTCTTACCGATTTTGGCAACACCCGTTTTTAGCAACATTTTTTTTACCGATTTTGGCAACACAAATTTTGACAAACAATTTTTACCGATAAATCGTTTCAAATAGATATTATTAGCCTTACCTTTCCTCAAAAACAAAAAATTCACTGGGTTTTCCAAAAATGACAATTTTACAAATCATGACATAATTTATAAACGCCACCTAAGGGGAGCATTTCATGGCTTGTGAATAGTCCATATTAATAATATAAGCCAAAATAAAGCGTAAAAGTTGGAAATAAATCACAATTTTTTTGCCGATTTTGGCAACACCCCATTTTGGCAACATAAAATTCACCTCGTGTTGCCAAAATCGGTAAGAAACTTTATAACGAAATTGTATCTGAAGGACGTCAATACAATTATCTTTAAGTTCCCCATATATCGTAGGACTGTCTAGGTGTAGTAGTGATCATCTAACTATTATTTCCTATAGCCGTTCAAGGCCAGGGCGTTAGGCAAGAACTCGTCGTTGTGATTGTGTTGGTTAACAATGGCCCTTTGTTGATTTCAATTTCTGTTAAATTTCTCTTATCGCTCACTTGCGTATCTATCCACCGTATTCATTCATTACTTTCCGCACATCCTCTTACTTCGAGTAGTATTAATGTCAGCGAAAGAAGTCAATTAAAGTTAATTATGATATGCCGTGACCTAAGCGGTGATCAAACCTAGAAAGTAAAAATTTGTGAGTTTTCATTAACACAAATAGAACATCGAATTTTAATTTTATATGACATCGTGTCTTACCCATTAAAAATAAAAAAATGAAAGAACAAAGCCCAAAAACTTGTTTTACTCAAAAATTTATTTTTTGTTGTGTTAGATTCATATAAAGGTAATTGAATGACTGAACGTTTTCAAATGATGCCCAAGATTATTTTTTTATTCCAATAATTCTAACTAATCATGCCCGTTTAATTTGATTGAATTCTGAAAGGATGCTGGAACCATTACTGTATGATTTTTCAAGAAACACGCTCAAACAAAACCATGGAAAATTTGATGTTAGGGACCGTCCATTAATGATGTGTAGCATTTTAGGGGGGAGTCTATGATATTGGTACGAGCCATGTATTCGTCATGGGAAAATAGGCTACGAGAGGGGAGGTGATGTCAAAAATTGGCCAATAATGCTTCGCCATTTATAGATGCTCCCTTAGAAAAAACTTTTTTCCTTAAAAGTGCCAATATTTCGAAATATGGCGAACTTTTAGACATTTGTATTGTCTTTCTTCGGAAAATATTCATTAAATTAATAAAATGAGCTGGGGGGGGGTCACACTAGTTTTCCCAAGCCGAAATATCCCTAAAAAAAGCCGAAAAAAGATGAAAAAAGCCGCTATAACCCGCAAAAACTTTTGCGGGTTTTAGCGGCTTTTTTTTGTCTTTTTTCGGCTTTTTTTGGGGATTTTTCGGCTTGGCAAAACTAGTGTCATCCCCCTGAAAATGAGCATGTTTTGCAAATTTACTTTAAAATTTTAAATATTTTTTTTAGCATGATTCGTACAATTTTTCAATATTTCGATTTTTTACATGAAAGTTCACACAATTATCTTAAAGCCACCTATACATCACTTTGTTGTAGGTCGTGCCATTTTTGAGTTACACTGATTTAAAAAAAAATCGGTCAAAAAACTTAAGCCTTTTTCAAATATTAGTCTAGATAAATTTTGTGAAATCAAAGTATGCAAAGTTGCTTTGAAATACATAGTCTTCATACCCACAAAGTTTCATTGGATTCTGAGAGGGTGCTGTCAACCCCGAAGACGAGTTGGCGTCGTACACTCTAAAAAAAACTATGTTACACGAAACCGAAAATGTTCAAAGTGTCATAACCTTTTTGTACATTTTTTTACCATTATGAAATTTTTACAGATGAAAGCTAATAAAATAAACTTTATTCTCACGAAATATTACGAAGGTAAAAAAATAACTTTTTGAGATATTTAGTTTTTAGTAACGAAATTCACTTTTTTTTAGGAGAAAAACAAAATTAATTTTTCAATGTGTATTTTTCTGAGAGCCGCCATTTATTATTCTACAACTTTGCTGAAGACACCTTTCCGATCAAACAAGCCGTTTTCGTGATATATTTTTTTATTTGCATGTGTTCCATTTTTTCATAGGCCCTATTAAAATGTTAGTCGTGACTCGATAAAAAGTTATTGTATGAAAAAATGGTTATTCGTATTAATTAGAACACCTGTGCAAAATCGTAGGAAAATCAAAAATGCAAAATTTAAAAAATTGCATATTTTTCGTGTTGCTTCGTGGAATGCCTCACCTATCAATACATCTGCCCCTAGATTCTCGCTCTTCTCGCTTTTACCTGACTGAGAGGCACCTTCGGATGAACCTTTGTTCACAATCGAGGACCCATTTCGGTTGACCTTGGTATGCACGTTCACCCAACCACTAGCATCACCGGACTCAGCATCCACATCTACAGCTTCCGATCTCGATGTATCTCTCTCCATGACCTTGTCAGCAGCTCCCATGGACTTATCCACCGATGAACCGAATTCATCGCGGTCCGAGAATTTTGACACTAGAGCGGGGCCGTTCCAATCAGAATTGGACGATTCTGATTGGAACAGACCCCGCTCTAGTGTCAAAATTCTCGGACCGCGATGAATTTGGTTCATCGGTGGATAAGTCCATTGTGCTGGCAACACCACCACGCTGAGCGCCGGCGGCATTGTTATCTACCCTTCCTTCTTTGCTCTCCTTTGCACCAACTAGACTGTTCAGATTTGTAAAGTTTAACGCTATTGTTTCCTCTTTCTCCCGAAATCGTTCTCGAGGATTCAGGGACCTTTCCGCTCGCCGGGGGCAATCCGGCTTCAAATGGTCTGTTGCTTTGCAAATAAAACACTTTTCCTGCATACCAGATTAGTACACACGGCATCTGTAGTTGCAGATGTAGACTTGAGGGGGTACTTCCTTGTTCACATCCATATAGATGCCCCTCACCCCGGAGAAGCAATTAAATCCCGATCCCATCGAACGTTTCTCGTTGACGATCTTCTTCACTACCCCAAACTTTTTCATAAACTCCGCGACTTCCCTATGCGGAACCTCCGGAGAGATGTAAAACAAACGTACGTACTTAACTTCCTCATTTCCATCCGTCTCCCTTATCCCTTATCTGTAGAGCCTTTGAACCACTGCTTCCATTATGTAGGAATATTGTGGCATGACCCATGTTTGCTTTAGTGCTTATCAAATATCCTGTCACAATTGAGATGCGATGGACATTGGTTGATGTAGCACTTGATCCCAACTAGGCTCAACTCGTTTTATGAAGTCGATTACCCTGTTCGGATTAAATTTCCAAATTTCCAAGGGCTCTAATAACCCTTTCCCTAATATTGACGACCTTAAATTATATAGTACTCCACATTTGCATAGCATGTGTTCAGCAGTTTCGTTTTCCGTTTGACAAAAACGACATTCAGAAGATTGAATTTTACCAATCTTATTTAAGTGATATCTGCTTGGGCAGTGCCCAGTCATCAGACCGGTTATTACCCTGAGATATTTTTTGTTCAGATTTAATATGGCCTTGGCTTTTGCTGCACTGGGTCTTATAAATCTTTTAGCTTGTCTACAAGTATCCGTGGCATTCCAATTAGATTCTACCATAGACATTTCCCAGGTTTTAAGTTTAATTCTAAGAGTACACTCCGGAACTCCACAAAATGATTCAGGACCAACAAAACACGATGCTGCACCGTGTCTTGCTAATTTGTCGGCTTTTTTATTTCCTTGAATTCCACAATGACCAGGAACCCAATATAGTATAACCTCGTTCCTAATGGCCAATTGCTTCAGAGAAAGAATGCATTCCCACACCAGCTTAGATTGGCACGTGAATGCCTTTAGCGCATTTAGAGCAGCTTGACTATCTGAGAAGATACAGATTTTGGCAAACCTGTAGTTTCTCTTGAGGCATGTATAAGCACACTCCAAAATTGCTTGAATTTCTGCTTGAAACACAGTGGGACTGTATCCCATTGGTATAGCTTTATTGATGCCAGGGCCTACAATTCCAGCACCTGTATTTTCACCCATTTTGGAACCGTCAGTATAAAATACAATAGAACCTGGACGTAAACTTGGCCCACCAGAATCCCAAACATAGCGGCTTGGTTTCACCACTTTAAAGGGAACATCATAGTTGGTCTTCGTAATCATCCAATCTTCCACTGTTTTTATACTTGAGTTCAGATCGAAGTCTCTAATGATCTTCAGATGACCCACAAGATCCCCGTCCATTGTTTTGTTTGCAGGGCACTTTTTGCCGCTTGCATTTGCACAAATTGATGCAATGGTAGTAGATTGAGAAGGGCATCTAAAGCAGCTGATGGTGTACTTTTCATTGCCCCTGTTATCGATATGCAAGCAAGCCTTTGAAGCTTGCTTAATTTCCTTTGAGCGGTTACCTCATTTGTTTTGGGCCACCAGACAAGTGAAGCATAATATGCGTCCGGCCGAAAATAATATATTATATTATTTTCGGCCGGACTATTGCTGAATAAATCCAGTATACCATATTTGGTCGAAGTCCCCAGGTTTTACCTAGGGCTTTACTGCAGACCCAAAGAGCATTTGTACCCTTTGTAATAACCTTGTTCAGATGAGAATTCCAGTTCAGTTTCTTGTCCAAAGTAACGCCAAGATGTTTAACTTCTTCTGAGAAGTGAATCCGAACTCCGTCTAAATAAGGCTGCATAAGACTTACTTTCTTCCTTCTAGTGAAAGGAACTATAGTGGTTTTTGAGGGGTTCACGTTTAAGTCCTCTTTCCTACACCATTCTAGCGTAATATTGAGCGCAAATTGCAGCCGATTAGAGATCGTGGCATCGTGGCATTCCATCCGTAACCATGACCTTAGTACCCAGTCCACTGGAATAGCCAAACACTTTTTCACCGATGTGCTGTTCCAGACACATTTTCATCAGCGTTTCGTTGATGAACTTGATAACTATGCACTTTTCATACGGATCATGGTAAAGATGTGACACTTGTTCTGGTTTTATCCCCAGGCCCCTTACGACAAAGGTGACCATATCGCTGTCGGATGGAGATCTGGCTTGATCTCCGAATCGAACTTTGACCGTATTCTTCCGCGCGTATTCCATTTTGGCGGCCATGGTTTCCCTTTCCACGATGTGCACTATTGTTTCCGAAGAAACTAAACCCACAAAAAATAGCTCTGACACTCAGCCTCAGATGTACGTCCGATCACTTTGTAAGTATTGGGTAGTCAGTCGGGAGTACTACAGATACTCCCCGACTCAATGGCTTCAGGGTCGGCACGTTCACTATACAATTAACTCGCGGGCAGGTAATTTCCGTACAAAATGGAGAAAAACCACAGCACTTTTACACTTTCTACACCAGTTTATTGCTTCAACAACGCTTTATTCCTAGGCTATTCCTGGCACTTTATACTTCCACTTTCTTAATTCTATCTGACCTGTTCTTTGCGGGGCCCCTTCTCCTTCTGCTCCACCACCTCTCCTTCCTCGTCTCCAACGGGGACTCGCGTGCGGGTGTGGATCCTCGGCTCGTTCTCCACGGTTTCCGGGGGTGGCTTGGGACTCGCGCTGTTCCGTATTCCGGCCTGCTACTCGTTCGGGTCCTTACCGATGTCGTAGTGGATCGGTCTTCGGTTTTTGCCGGATTGACTTTGGACACTCGGATTTCGTAGGGCACTTCACGGGGTTCTTGAACCAAAAAAACGGCGGGGTTCTGGGATGGGAGGAATGTATTACTTCTCAGGCCTATACCGAAGAATCTCAAGGTTACCTGATGTCCTCTTCGCCTCCTTTCTACCTCTTCAAAATCTCTCTATAAATTCTCACTGCTTCTATTGTATTCACTTCTTAAACTTTCTGTAGTTGTCGATTGTCTTAATTGACGAACTATATGCAAGTGAGTCTTTAATATGGAGTTCGCTTGGAGGTCCATGACCTCGTACCTCGGTCATTGCCCCCACATCCCATGTTGTGATCTATTAATGGCCCCATTACGTCACCCCTCATGGCCGCCCAAGAATGGTAACCATCCATCTGGCGGTGGGTTTTGGTACTTCGGTGGGTGGATGATGGCGATTTTCTCGTAGGGTGGTGGGGCCTGAACCTGACTAAGCCTACCGCTGTCGGGATTTAAGCTGCGAAAAACCTACATTCATAACGAATACTACCTGCTTTTTTTAAACATTCACGGTTTTCACAAAATCACACAAAATTCTCGGTAGTACATACGACACAACACTTACAGCTTCGAGCTACAGGCTCAAACTGGAAAATGTCAAAAATCTCTCAAAAAGCTAACCTATGTTACTTCAAAGTACTCTTCGAAAGATATCTCGGTAACCAAACGTCCGATCGTAATAAAATTCAATAGGGTTCTACTAGGATGTTGTAGCTTTCATTTGCAACTAAGAGAATCCAAATCGGATATCAGACGGCTGAGAAACGTGCGTGACTTTTTTTTTGTAACATACGCACACACAGACATTTGCTCAGTTCGTCGAGCTGAATTGATTGGTATATGTGACTCGGCCCTGCGGGCCTCGGATCGAAAGTCGGTTTTTCGAGCGCTATTTATACCCTTCTTATGGGTGTAAAAAGCTGAATTCAAAGTTAGTAAAATAGAATTTAAGTCCTCTGTTGCGTCAGTAAAATTACTCGGAAACCATGACTTTATTTCATTCAAAATTTGAAAGAGCATTTCTTCACAGTAGCGTGGCGAAAATTACTACTTGAAGCATCCAATCGACACGATTTTGATTCAAAAGTAATTTCCAAAAATTTAGCAAGCTCTTGTATTTTGTGTGCTTGAAATGATGAACCAATAGATTCTCCCGAGGAAGGAGTTTCCTTTGACGAAGCCGAAGAAGTTGGTGGTGAAACTTGTTCCTCTAATTGCATTCTTTCGGAATGCGTTAGAGCGTGAACCAGATATTTATCGATATTGGACAATTTGAAGCAGCATGTTACACACATTTTCATATTTTTAGTTACCCACAATATTCCGCTTGAACGTCATTTGTCAATCGAATTCGAAGAAAGTCAGATAAATCGCATTTAATTCGGTTGTTGTACAAGGCAATTTCACATGAGAGAAGAAGAGAAAGAATAGTGTTGGACTCATCCACTGATTTACGGTAATCTGGCCTGCGTCTTTCCGGGTTGACCTACATTCGTATTCCTCTCAGCGCACTCTACATACCTAGCCCACCATATCTCTTGGATATGCAGTCCTTAGGACACCTGGTTTACCACTTTATTTATACATTTTATTGACTTTAAATAGATGTTTCAACTTATTCACTTTTTTCTCTTTCATTTCCTTTGCAACAAAAATGTTACGAACATCCACAAAACAAAGCACAGAAAAAATCATAAACTGAATAAATAATTAAAAATGCACGAAAAAAGATTGTTTCGGAATAGTGAATGGTTCAAACGTAAGAAAAACAGTATAATATATTGTTACATAAAGATCGGATGTAAATGTATAGTAGCTACCAATGTGCAAAGCTTTTAGCGAACCATTCCATTACAATACACTATATTGTAGCTGGTACACTGTATGGTACAAAAATGGTTTTCACCAAATACCCTATGGTTAGTTTTTATCCGGGCGGATCAGTCACCACCTTGGATCGTAACATGATATCGATTATGTGAAAAATGCCCGTTTCTTTTCGGTGATTTGTGCATCAAGCCATCAAATTACACACTGAAATGAATTTTGTTGTAGAAATTACCGATTCCATAGTAAAATTACTAACCGTACCTATGATTCTCAACCGACAACAAAATCTGTTAAGTTCACTGAAATATGATTGAAGTAACAATGCATTGCAGTACATTTGACTAAAAGCGTAGTCGCCTCAACAACAAAACATTGTCAATTTTTCCTGGACACGCATCTTACAACACGGTATGGTTAAAAATACAATGCCCAGCTGTTAAATCTAGAGTATTTTTGGTAATGTTAACAGCATTGCTAGTTAAATTGATAGTGTTTTAGTGGAATTAACAGGAAAAAGCTGTCGGTTGAGAATCATAGGTACGGTTAGTAATTTTACTATGGAATCGGTAGTTTCTACAACAAAATTTATTTCAGTGCACATTTAAAGATGATAAATATACCAATTTCAAATAAATCTAAAACAATTTGAATTTCATTTTTATTTTGATGAAATGAAAAAAAAAACGAGAAGTTCGGCGAACTGCAATTATCCAACTGATACATCACCGAAAGTTCTGTGAAACCAACAAAAATAAACAATGAATTTACAGAAATTCTGTAAAACAAATCACTGAAACGTTCGGTGAATTTGACAGCTGAGCATTTTCAACTTTCACAGATTGTTCGGTGAATCTAAAAAACACCGAACACTTCACCGAAAATTCTGCTGTTGAGATTTCGGTGAAATTTCACAGAATTCGGCGTTTTATTCTTAATGTGTACGTTTGATCGATATAAATATTATTTAGGTAATAGCTATTCATCAGTATATTTTATACCTTTTGCCTTTTTTTTTATGAAGACTGTAACTACCTAATAGATGAATAAAAAACTACCTACGTTGTCATAAACAAATCTTTAATTTACAATATTTTGTACCATGTACTGATTTATCGACCGTATTCTATAATTAACTTGATGATTTTGTGGCTATATCGGTCTCTTTCTACTCATAAGTATAAGGGAGTAGAGATCAAAGTGGATAATGAAATGATAGATATGATAGAATTCGCTAGGTAGCGAACAAGTGTGAAAATTTTATAGAAGGTGAAATTAGGCAAGTAGGCCATGGTATTGAACGAATACATCGAATGCGTGAAACTTCTGTCGTGCGACCTGTGCTTTTAAACAGATCGGCTTGGTTGGTAGTTCATACCACCTTACCAAGACTGGCAAAAGTTTCAGGCACCCGACTGCCTAATGTATTGTTCTGTTTTCATCACAAATTCTATCGATCGGTAGCTTTTTCGGAATTCGCACTCCGTTCATAGAGGTATGTCTATATCAAGTTAATTATAGAATACGGTCGATAAATCAGTACATGATATGAAAAGTTTGGCTCAAAAAGAAAAGTGTTCTATCCTATAAGATCGAAAAAGCTAATAGGAAGAACACGCCGCGATATAGACATACCTCTATGAACGGAGTGCGAATTCCGAAAAAGCTACCGATCGATAGAATTTGTGATGAAAACAGAACAATACATTAGGCAGTCGGGTGCCTGAAACTTTTGCCAGTCTTGGTAAGGTGGTATGAACTACCAACCAAGCCGATCTGTTTAAAAGCACAGGTCGCACGGCAGAAGTTTCACGCATTCGATGTATTCGTTCAATACATGGCCTACTTGCCTAATTTCACCTTCTATAAAATTTTCACACTTGTTCGCTACCTAGCGAATTCTATCATATCTATCATTTCATTATCCACTTTGATCTCTACTCCCTTATACTTATGAGTAGAAAGAGACCGATATAGCCACAAAATCATCAAGTTAAATATTTTGTACTCACAAAGAAAAACGATTCAAACGGCACATCCTGACAATGTTCACATAATTGGTCAAAGCTCAGGAACGAAGAAAAAGTACATCTTCAAAATTTTACAGATTCAATCTTATAAAAACAACTTTGCTGTAGCATTTTATTTAAAATTCGCGGACCACATTTTTACGTCGATTTTTTTATTGCTGAGAAAATTGCTTATGATTTCATTTGGAAACTTCGTTTCTACGATGCTTCGTTCTTGAGTTATGAATTTTTAAAGAAAACGGCTCATAAGGCACATCTGGACAATTTCCACAAAACTGGACATAACTCAGGAACGGAGAAAAACGACATCTTGAAAATTTTACAGAATATCTTCTATATATATATATATATATATATATATATAAGCTTTGCGAGACTTCGCCGAGACTTATAAAAAAAACATTTATTCAAAAACACTAAACCTAGATTCTACAATTCACACTTAAAACTAAAGTCATTTCACTGTGCCCTAGCCTTTTTATCACTTCGTATACCTAGCGTCAGCGTTTGCCATCCGGTCCGTTGGTGCGTCGTCGGTCACGTTGTCTCCGTTTCGATTCTGCTGCGTTGACGATTGCGTATCGATCGGTGTCACTGCCGGTCGATCAGCCAAAATCCAACCTGTTGGTTGTTGCTAAGCGGTGCATGCCTATGATGATGAATGTGTGGCACCGCCTGGGTTGTACGATCGGTGCGGGTTGTTTATGTTGATGGACGAGGAGCGCCGCCTGGGTGTAAGGGGCGGTGCGGTAGCCTATGTTGGTGGAAGTGGGCGCCGTCCGGGTGTAACGTCTCCCCCCTTAGATTCAAGCGTCCTCGGTTGAAGTTTTCGGCATGCCGATCCTTGGAATTGGGATGAATTTCTGGTTCGCCTTCTCGGGTTTGCTTTCGGTTGGCCAGATGTCCTCGTGGATGTCCTTTGTTTGTATCACTGTGCGAAGCTCCGGTAAAGTTCCCAAAGCTTTATCTTCCATTCTCGATGTTGCTTTCTTGTAGAAGAAAAATAATGTAAAGAAACAAAGAATGGTTAATGCGAGGAGTGATCCTCCTCCGATGGTTAGCCGTCGCTTGAAGTTGTCCAGAGAAAGTTGAACTTCGTTAAGATCCTCGAGATTTTGAAACTGTAATCTATCATCTTCGGTGTCAATCTCTGATAAGTTTCCGTTTTGGAGAGGTTTGCTGTATATTGGGATGAGGTACTCTTTCTGGTGAGTTACGTCAGATTTTCCGTTGAATGTTAAGTTACGAATTTTGATGCTACAATTCGTGGTTTCAATTATTATAGCCTCTCTTACCATTCTGGAGTTTCCGCAGGAGTCCTTTATTTCTACGGTTTCGGTAGGGTCGATTAAAATGACTCCTTGAGTGATTTCCTTGACTGTTGTTGTTTGCTTTGTCTTCATCATTTTGCATGTGGGTGTTTGTTGTGTCAGTATGTTGTAAATGCAATCGTCCTCGATCAAGTTGCTGTTGTCGCAGATGTTGCATCTAGATTGTTGATAGTAGACTGTATTCCCGTGTTTTGCGACCAAATTGATATACGTGTCGATACGCGTATTGTTAACTCTCAGGGTGTGGAGTTCTAGGAGATCGAACGCTCTTGGGTCCAGGATTGGGGTTTTCACTAGTAGTGTTGCTTGGGTTTTGCTGATGCCAACGCTCGCTGAGGTATACTGAAATAGCTCATCCAAATAATAAAGATTCAAGTTTTGCCTCCTAAGTTTATCAAATAAAAACTGCTTTTCTTCTAAAGAGAGAATGTTTTTGTTTATAAGGCCCAATCTTGCAAATTCGATCTGTTCTTCGATATCTTCTAGTATGTGAATTATTTTATCAACGTTCCAAATGAGGTTGATGAATTCTAAATCCGCTTTCAAATCTTCTACCGTGTTATACTGTTTAGAAATCCTTGAGCTGATCATATTTAATGAATTCGAAATGTTATTAAGTTTGTTGGCGAAAAGTTCGTTGATACGGATTTGTTTCAGTTGGTTGGTTACAAGCTTATTTCCCTGCGTTTTTAGTATTCCTAAGCTACGGTGCAAGATCTCAAGGTCATTATTATCTGGGTTACCCGCGATGAATTTTATTGCTGTGCCTAATGCGTCTACTAGACCTCTTTTTGTTCTGTGTGGTATAAGGCTATAAAGTTTATCTTTAGCAATTTTGATTTTATCCCAAAGTGTTTGTTCTAGGTGTTCTATCGTCCTAAATGATGTGATAATATTCTCTATGTTTTGTAGATGGGTTTCCAAGGATGTGAGATTAATCGTATGCAGTGTCCGTTCGTATCCGATTTGGACTTTTACTGTTTGTAATTTAAATGCTACCAATCCATTGCTGTTTGGTATTTCTTTGTAGTTGGTGGCGATTACTGTTTTGATGATGATTAATCTGTAAGAAAGATGATTTGATTTATATGGCATTATTATTATTATTATTATTAATGTTTAGCGTTTTGTTTTATTTTTTTTACGCGGTTTTTGTGGATTTTTATATCATTGACATCTTTGAATGTCAGTTCGTTGTTTTGTTTAACTGATGTTAATTTATATGGGTTTTTATCTTTAGTTAAACGTTGTGAAATTTTTATGTACTTAGTGTCGCCGGTTTTGAATTCTATGGGTTTTTCGTTATCTTCGTTTTGTTTCTCGTATTTACTTTTTCTTTTGTTTAGTTCGACTTTTACTGCGGATTGAAGATTTTTCGATTTTTCCGCGATTTCCTCTACGTTTGTACATCCCGAATTATTGAATACTACATTTCGCGGTTGGTTTTTAATAGCGGAGTGAAAACTGTTGTTGTAAATGTCTACCGCGACGTTAACTTGATCCGAGATTGGTAAATCATTAAATTTTGCATTATTTGTCCGAAAAATTTCGATAAGTGTGGAATGGAATCGTTCCACGATACCGTTTGAATTTGAACTACTCGCGAAATGTATTTCGATTCCTAAGTCGTTGAGAAAACCGATGAAGTCTATCGATCTGAAAGCAGGTTCTTGGTCACTCACAATAGTTTGCGGTCTTCCGAATTGTCTAATGTGTTCGGTTATCGCTTTTTTGATGTCGACTATCGTTCTACTTTCCAAAAAGATTGCGTTTGCAAACTTCGAGAACGAGTCAACTATGGTAAGCCACTTTGAACCTTTTAAGAAGAAAATATCAATATGAACTCGATCGAACGGTTTGTTTCCAAAAGTGCTTTTTCTTATCAAATTTGGTGGCTTCCTGTTATATTTGGCTTTTTTGCAAATATCGCAGGAGTCAATGAAAATTTTGATTTTTCGTTCGAGTTGGGGAAAATAATGTTTTTGTATTATTTGATTTTTGTTTTCTTTGATCCCTCTGTGTCCGTAGTTATGCGTGTTTCTAACAATTTCGTCCTGTTCCTCGTCTACGCGTACATCATCTAGAAGGATTTCTGAAATGAAAACTTTATAGGATCGATTAGAAGAGAAGTGTTTCTTGTATACTTCTTGTACCAGTTGGATAAGCGATATGGGGACTCTAAGGCAATTTACGCCTCTTGGGTTTAGAGTACGTTTGAGATATTCGACGATTTCTTCCTCGGTGTAAAGATTTTTAGTTATTGTATGCCGGTGATATTTTGGAAATATTTGTTCGTATGCTGTTAGATCAATGTTCCCGATCTTGAAAATAATCTGAGTTCTAAAAGTATTTATCGGCTTTTCGGTACAAGGGATAAAATAGTCGTCGCTTGTATCTGCTGAGTGTACTGTCATACCATCGCTTTCGTCGTCTGATGCATCATCTTCATGTTCGGAGGGTTCAACGTCAAGTGATGATTGAGAATTTGCGTTAGCATCTAGTTCTCTTACTCGAGATAAAGCGTCGGCAACTACGTTTTGCTTTCCGGGTTTATAAATTAATTCGTAATCAAATTCTTCAAGTTTCAGTTTACCCCTGATGATACGGTGATTAGCGTTGGTAAAGGAAAAAGTCAATGGTTGATGATCTGTAAACATCTTGAATTTTCTTCCGTAGAGGTACGGTCTGAAATGATTCACCGCCCAAACAATCGCAAGAAATTCTTTCTCTGTCGCTGAGTACCTTTCCTCTGTTTTACTCAATGTCCGCGAAGCGTAAGCAATTGGCCTATCTTTGCCTACAGGGCCTTGGGATAATACTGCGCCGATAGCAAAATCGCTTGCGTCGGTTGTCAAGATGAACTCTTTGGTGAAATCAGGGTATATCAACACTGGATCGAGAGTCAAAAGTTGCTTGCATTTTTGAAAGCATGCTTCGGTTTCAGGTGTAATTTCGAAATCACAATCTTGTCTTAAAAGTTTTGTCAATGGTTTCACTATTTTGGCGAAATCTTTTATAAAGCGCCTATAGTAACCCAAAAGTCCTAAAAATTGACGAATTTCTTTTTCCGAACGAGGTGTTGGCCATTGTTGAATGATTTTAATTTTGTCATTGTTTGGTCGAACCCCTTCTTCCGAAACCGTATGTCCTAAGAACTGAGTTTCCTTTCTAAAAAACTCACATTTGTCAAGTTGTATTTTCAACCTAGCATCTCGAAGTCTTTTGAGAACCTGAGCTAAGTTGTACGCGTGTTCCTGAAGTGAGCTGGAATAAATTATAATATCGTCCATGTAGACGAAGCAACACACCCCAATCAAATCTCTTAGAATGCAATCCATGACTCTTTGAAAAGTAGCCGGTGCATTTTTTAAACCGAATGGCATACGCGTGAATTCATATTTGCCACCGTTTACTGAAAACGCCGTTTTTTCCATATCGTTTTCCTCCAATTGAATCTGGTGGAACCCAGAGACTAAATCAATGGTTGAAAAATATTTGGCTTTTCCCAATTTGTCTAAAATATCCGTGATTTCCGGGATAGGATATTTGTCGTTAATTGTTTTCTCATTTAGCTTTCGGTAATCGATAACTAAACGAAATTTTTTCTTTCCTGATGCGTCCGATTTCTTCGGAACTACCCACACAGGTGAAGTGTAGGGCGAAATCGACTCCTTTACAATTCCATCTGCTAGCATTTTCCGAATTTGTTCTTGTACTTCTCTTTCATACACATAAGGGTATTTGTATGACTTGCAATGAATCGGAATGTTGTCAACAGTTCGAATGTTATGTTTGATTTTATGTGTGAACGTAAGTTTGTCCGTTTCCACATATAAAACTTCCTTGTGTTCTTTGATCACTTTCTTGAGGGCACTTTTTTCTTCCTCGTTCATGTGTTCATCTCGAAATGCATAATTTGTGAGGTCGACGTGGTTCGGTAATTCGGCCAAGTCGAACGGGTCATCTTCCATATTTTGTTTTCGCTGACTAAGCGCATCAACTCTGTTGTATGAATCGTTTCCAATTTCAATCTCGTTGGAATTAATTTCTATCGGTGCATTCGCGTGGTTATGCACTGCTATGAAAGCTGTGTTGTTTGAACTTCTATATAGGCCTGGTAACATTGTAAAACGATCATATGGTTTTTCTTCACTTATGCAAAAATCGCCGTTTAGCTGTGTTCTGATTTTCACCATTTGAAATCCTTGCTCTGTTAGATTGATTTTATGGTTCTCCGGAAATTTTTTTAGCATATGAAATGTTTTCTTGCCAATTTTCAATGAATTTTTGCTGATATCAATTTTGGCGTTCAAGTCTCTTAGGGACTCGTAACCAATTAGCCCATCAAAAAACTTGTGGAATTTGAAAATGTAGAACTTTAACTTTTTATTGATTTGGAATGGGTCGAAAGAAGCTGATTTAGATATTGTATGGGTGCCACTGATGTTTGTAACCTTAATCCCTGTTTCCGTTTTGCAATTTTGGATATTAACATGTTCCGGAGAGATATAGTTTTTATTCGCTCCAGTGTCGATTAAAAACTTCATTTCCCCTTTCGTTGTATTTATCGAAACGTACGGAATAAAATTATTATCTTTTACCTTTTTATTGCCTCTGCCGCGCCCACCAGAAAATTTAGTTCATCATCGACGAGAACGTCGTCGTCGTCCGAATCTAGTATTGCATCATTCAGCTGCCCGCGGGTGTCATGTTCCCGTTCGTTCGCCTTAGTGCAACGGCATTCTGTTTCAGGGTCGTCGTTGTGGTTATTTACCTCCGTTCTAGACTTAGCGGTACGCATTGAGACGTCGTCGTCCGCGTTTGGTTTTGAATTTCTGAATTTGCCTGAGCCGCTAGGTTTGTTGGTATATGGAGGATTGAACTTGGTTTTCTCCATCTGGTTGTTTTTAATTTCTGGATATTTGCCAGCTGAAGGGCCTTTATCCATTCTTTGCCTAAAAGCGGCGTTGGAATGCTGTATTGAAATGTCTTGCGCTTCTTCTAGTGTTTTAGGCCTGTAACTTCTCACGTACATGGAGAGTTGTTCCCCGTTCAAGCCGTCTATATAACGCGTTAAAGTCATGAGACTGATCAATTTGTTAACAGCCTCAATGGATGATTTGTAATCCGTCATCTGAGCGGCGGATGTTTTAATCGCGGTATCGATTGATTTTAGTTTATGATAATATTCGTGTAGTGTTAATTTGCCTTGGCGGATGTAAAATAGACTTTGTATGTGTGAAGTTATATCTCTTTTGTCGCCAAATGAGTTCAGTAATATTTCTTTAATGTCCTCCCACTCTTTTGGGTTGCCGGAAGCTATCAAAACTTCTCTGGCGTCCCCGGTTATTTTTGATTTTATGACGCGGATGATTTGTTTCCATTTAGGGAAATCATCCTCGTATTCTAATAGGTCTTCCAAGGTTTGGTCGACATCCTCAACCCATGCGAGGGTTTCTTTCCTGTTTCCAGAAAAGGTCGGAATAATTTTGATTTGGTCAGGAATGCTGAAAGTTTCCGACCGTCTACTATTTAGAGAATTGATCGTGTCGATCAATGAATTTTGATTTTCGGTTAATTTCTTAACCTGGTATATTAGTTGCTCCTTGGTGATTTCACCTGAGACTTCACCGCTTGACTTGACGTCCGGGTTCATTTTTTAATTTAACTTTTTTTGTAATTAATTTCAGACGTTAAAATATTGCTTTTCCTAAGAGGTTTTAAAAGATATCCTCTCTTTTTAAAACTTTAGGTGTGGCGAATATTGACGACTTTAGTATTTAGACAAATGTAAAAACTTTGTCTGTTTGTGTGTGTGTGTGTTTTTTTTTTATTATTTTACCCTATTCCGAGGGTCACTTTTGTTCACTTTTTGTTCACTTTTATTCACTTGAGTGGAGAAAAAAGTTTTCTACTTACAGTAGGATATTCTGCATCCTCCTGGAGTTTAAGGTATCCTGTAGAATCCTGGGGGTTGGTTCGTCAAGTGGGTCCTTCTTCGTTCCTGATGCTCGCAACTCGGTGGTTTTCTTTCTCCGATGGTTTCCCGGGGCACCAGCTGTTCACTATGAACTTAACTCGGTTGGGTTTGATGCACTACGAATCACTTTTCGCGACACTACTTCCACTTTTTTTCCAGACTGCGCCAGCTTTGCGGGACTTCGCCGAGACTTATAAAAAAAACATTTATTCAAAAACACTAAACCTAGATTCTACAATTCACACTTAAAACTAAAGTCATTTCACTGTGCCCTAGCCTTTTTATCACTTCGTATACCTAGCGTCAGCGTTTGCCATCCGGTCCGTTGGTGCGTCGTCGGTCACGTTGTCTCCGTTTCGATTCTGCTGCGTTGACGATTGCGTATCGATCGGTGTCACTGCCGGTCGATCAGCCAAAATCCAACCTGTTGGTTGTTGCTAAGCGGTGCATGCCTATGATGATGAATGTGTGGCACCGCCTGGGTTGTACGATCGGTGCGGGTTGTTTATGTTGATGGACGAGGAGCGCCGCCTGGGTGTAAGGGGCGGTGCGGTAGCCTATGTTGGTGGAAGTGGGCGCCGTCCGGGTGTAACGTATATATATAAAATGAGTTAGAAGTCCCTTCGCAACAAAACTCACGAACGGCTGAACCGATCAGGATGACTCTTACACGGCTCGGTTCGTATTCGTGGTGGCTGTGTTTATATGTACAAAAAGTCACGAAAATCAGCTAGAAAAGTAACAAAATTGAAAAATTTTGATTTTTCATGAGCGGGGAAGGAAATTAACACGATCGAAATGAAATCAATCTAGAGTGCGGTGACGTTATGAGCTCAACAGTTGTCAAACCACCAAAGCTGGGCAAGACAACGTTTGCCGGGACAGCTAGTAGCTTATAAAATTTCCTTTCAAAAATATTTTTTTTGGGAATTTTTCCGGAGTACGAAAATAGTTTTTCCGACTTTTCCAACCGATTTTGTGGTAAACCATTTTTATTTTGTATTTTTTTTTTGAATTGCTGAGAAAATTTGCTTACGATTTCACAAAAAATCATTGTGTCTGCGATGCTTCGTTCTTGAGTTATGATTTTTCAAAGTAGGTGGTGTCTGTGGAAATTTTTTGGTTTCCACTGGAGTTTTTCGGAAAATTAGGCGACCCTGATTTTTTTTCAATTTTGTTTTTGTTCATATATATGTGAACCCTACCTGTGGAAAAAAAATTATTAAATTCTGAGAACCTTGGTACTAATTTGTACGATAATAAAAAATAAATGCCCATTCCTTACATGTAAAACAACGTTGCCATGCTATTCGGTTGTCAGTCAATAAATGTTACAGCATCAAGGAGCGATGTAGAATTCCGTAATACAAGTGATGAAATTAACGCTTACTTCGGCAGTAACTTTACACGTGAAACAGAATTTTATTCTATTCCACCGCTTGGCTTAACTCTAATGGATTCAGATTCACTGCTTGTAGTGAGTTGGAAGTATCTTCAGCAATTTTCTCTGTTGCTTCAAACGCTGTTGGCTTAGATGGCGTGTCTTTAAGATTTATTAAGATTATTTTGCCTTTTGTTGTTACGCCGATTACCCACTTTTTCAATTTATTTATTACTACAGCTAAGTTTCCTCGAGCGTGGAAAACTGCTAAGGTCTTGCCAATCCGTAAAAAGTCTTCTGGAAATAGTTTGGATAACCTTCGTCCAATAAGCAACCTATGTTCTCTTTCAAAAGCATTCGAAAAGATTTTGAAAGTTCAAATTCAAGATTATGTTAAACGGTATGATCTTCTGAGTCCTTACCAGTCTGGCTTTAGATCAGGACGGAGTACAACAACTGCTTTACTGAAAGTTCACGATGATATACATAAAACTATTGACAAGAAAGGTGTAGCATTCTTGCTTCTGATTGATTTTTCTAAAGCCTTCGACAGAGTACCATACGTTAAGCTCTTGAAAAAGCATTCAACACAGTTTAATTTTCACCGAAATGCCGTTGAATTAATAAAATCCTACTTGTACCTACGCATGCAAGTGGTGGAGGCAAATGGTAACCTGTCGGGACCAATCTCTATTTTATCAGGTGTACCTCAGGGGTCGGTTTTAGGCCCCCTGCTATTTTCCTTGTTCATAAACGATCTTCCAACTGTGTTGAAATCATGCTTAATACACATGTTCGCTGACGACGTACAGCTTTACTTTTGTACGACAAGGAATGATCTAGAAAACACAGCGCTGTTAACAAATTCGGACCTTGAACGTCTTCAACAATGGTCTGAGCATAATCTTCTACCCGAGAATTCTTCCAAAACAAAGGCTATGTTTATCTCTAGACTACAAGCACGTCCATGTTTGCCTGTTTTACTTATCAATGATGAAATTATTGAATACGTAGATCGAGCTACAAATCTAGGAGTTATTTTTCAAAGTAATCTTGAATGGAACCTTCAAGTTAATTCACAATGCGGGAAAATATATGCTGGCCTTCGCCACCTGAAACTCACTGCTTCAATGCTCCCGGTTACTACCAAGTTGATGTTGTTCAAGTCATTGCTATTGCCCCATTTCTCGTATGGTCTTGAATTGATTTTAAATGTTTCACTATTTAGCTATGATCGCCTTAGAGTTGCTCTGAATCAATGCGTACGCTGGATTTTTAATCTTAACAGATATGCAAGTGTAACACATTTACAGCGCCATCTTCTGGGCTGCTCTTTCTACAATTTTTTCAAAGTACGCTGCTATACTTCTTTGTTTAGAATAATTCATCATGGACCTGAATATCTTGCTGAAAAGCTGCAACCTTTTAGGAGCAACCGCGTAAGACATTACGTTCTTTTGCATCACAACTCGTCACACTATGGTAATACCTTTTTTGTGCGTGCCATCATTCTATGGAATCAACTTCCGAACGAAATTAAAGTTTTGCGATCTGCAGCAAGTTTTCGTCGTGAGTGTTTGAGCTGGCTCAATGAGGGGAACTGAAGTGAACGGGGCAACTAGGTAATCAACAAAGTAGTGTATAGTTTGAATTGTTTTTTTTTTGTAATAATAAAAATTGAACTTGATTATATGAAAGTGGTCGAACAACATTATACAACCGATTGTAGTAATTTTATAAGGGTAAACCCTTACGCTACAAGTATTTGGCATCAATAAATAAATAAATTAATTAATTAATTAATAACTTTTTCCACATGGCCTGAATCGCTTTGCGGTCTTCGGATGGTTGGTTCCTCGTAAAATTTACAACAGAAATGATGCATCGGTTTAGGTTTGGGGGTTGAGGGGCAA